>NC_092509.1:100693402-100996432 GCF_047511675.1 Marmota flaviventris | reverse complement strand
AGACTTAGAAAAGAGAAGCTCTTGTTTGCAACCACATGAATGAAAATAAAGGACATTATGTGAAATGAAATAAGCCAAACAGAGAAGGAAAAATGCTGCATAATCTCACTCTTTTGTGGGATTTTCTAAATAAACAGATAAATAAATTCAGAGAGTGGAACAGAGGCCCTGGGGGTAGGGGAATGAGCCACAGGAGGAGAAGTAGGTCAAAGGTACAGCCCTGTAAGAGGAGTGAGTCCCACCATCTAATGCACAGTCCAAGACTAGAGCTAATAGCATGAAATGGTAAAAATCCCTTGAATTTTTAAACACGTAAGCAGGTGTTACTATTATTACAATTAACATGATTTCACATACATAAAAATGTAAGGCATGGTGTAATGGAGAAACAGAGTCCCCATGTGTGCTTTTTCGGAATTCCATTCCTTAGGTTACCTGTCTGTAAAGTTGGTGGAACAAAATAATAACCTGAATCGATGTCCCAGCTCTGACAGTTTGCTCATTCATTCAAGAAATGCTTAGAGAGGGCTGGGGTTGTGGCTCAGTGGGAGAGCACTCGCCTAGCAAGCATGAGGCACTGGGTTCAATCCTCAGCACCATATAAAAATAAGATATTAAAAAAAAAGAAATGCTTAGAATTGCACGTCCTGGACACAAGTAGGGATGTAGCAGTAAGTAAAACAAAGGCCCCGTCCTCACGGAACTTCCTTTCCAGGGAGGGAGCAGCCCATATCCCACAAATACAGACAAAAGCCCATCACACATGACAGGCCAGGTGATGTTAAGTGCCAAGAAGAAAACTTAAGCCAGGTGTTGCTAGAAGTAGAGACATTGCAGAAGTGGGCTCAGGTGACATTGAGCAGAGACCTGGAGGAAGTAGAACTTCATCTCAAATCAGCATTCTGCGGCCGCCCTGCCCTGGTTGGAAATGGTGTGGATTTGGCCACTGTTCCAGGAAAGGAGTCCCCAGAGTAGCTGGTCTCCAACAGAGTTGACTGCAGGAGCAATAGGCCCTGCTGAACTCTCCACCTTACTTGTCCTGCTCCCACTTGATGGAAAATTAGCAAAATCACGCTGGCACTTGGGTGAACCAAATCAGAGGGCCCTCTCTGTGCCCTCCTCAGATCCACCAAGAGCACTCAGCGGTGGAGGAAGGTGTCAGGAGTCGGGCAGGGGTGCAGCGTGAGGCCCACCATGGTTGGCCGCAGTCTCCCCACCAGCTCGGCCCAGCGTGGCTCCTCCAAACCCAGACAGTGCTCCTCTAAGCAAGCTCAGCAAGAGAAGGAAAGTGCAGTGGACGGTCTCATGGAAATCCTCTAAAGGGTCCAGATGCCCTCTGGCAAGATGTCCTGTTGAGGCTTAGGGGTTGCTGCCCTCCCCGCACTCTACACATTCATTTCCCACCCTCTTTTCACTCCATTCAACTTTCCAGAGCCCGAGGTAACAAAGAAATCTTTCTGTAGCTATCAGCTTAACTTATGCCTTCCCTTTCTTTTTTCTTTCTTTCCTCCTCTCCTCTTCCCCCCCCCCCATTTATTCTGACTCATAAAGAATAAATCTGTTCTCTGCATCTCTGAGTCAGAAGTTATATACTCCAATCTGAAAGTAGAAACACTGGTAAGAAAAAGGGCTTCAGAAGTGAGAAAAAGGAAATGACAGGCGGGCGGGGGAAAGCAAGGTCACAGCAGTAGAAAAGGCGCCCAGTAGAGCTGTGACTGGTCCCCTGATGACGCCCCTCAGGCTTCCCAAGGCCAAGAGCACATGTGTCTTGAACTTGTTTCCAAGGGCAGCCACCGAGAGGCAACTAGAACTGGTGACTTCAGCAACAGAAATTTCCTTTCTCATGGGCCTGGGGGCTGGAAGTCTGAGGTCAGGTGTAGGAAGGGCTGGTTTCTTCGGGGGCCTCTCTCCTCGGCTTGAAACAGCCCCTTCTCCCGTGGCCTCCCGCAGTCTCCCTCCTGTGTGAGCCTGCATCCGAATTTCCTCTTCTCATAAGGACGCCAGTCGTACTGCATTAGCGCCCACTCTAATGACCTCATTTTAACTTAATTATCTCCTTAAAGACCCTATTGCTAAACACAGTCACATTCTGGGGTCCTGGAGGTTAGAACTTCAACATATGGATGTGGAAAGGGACACAATTTGCTGATAACAGCCCAGAACTGAGCCCCAGGGCCCTTCGCCTTCTGCCTGCCTCCTTTCTGGGAGATTTCTCCTGTAATCAGTAGTGACTCGGATGTGTGCAGAGCCATGCTGTCAGGGGGCCGTCCCACACCACCGAGCACGGAGGCTGCGTCAGCAGTCCTGTCCCCCCAGAGAAGGCACAATGTGGCACTGTGGCTCACCCCAGCCCAGCAGGGACCAGGGCACCAGAATCTCCCCCTGACAACAGCTAGTGGGGGGTGGGCTCTTCAGTGATGGGCTGCTGGGGAAGTGAAAGTTCCTCTCTGCTAAGGCGTAGCCACACAGTAGGAAGAAAGGCCCCCAAAACAGCACTCTGACAGTGCCCCTCAGTTCTTCCAGGCTCACACAGGCCTTGCCTTCCTTTCCCAGGGGCTCTGTCCACGAACAGGAACAATCTTCTCTCCATCCCAGCTCCCCTTTCCCACACATGCAGCGCCCCGCAGGACCCAAACATGCTGGTCATCATCTTTTGCATTGCAAGTTGACGATTTCCTTTCCCCCTCCCTCTTTTCCATGACACCTGAGCATTAGAGGAAAAGAGAGACAGGGAGAGATTTGGCTAAGGGAAGCTGGAGTCCCGGGTGTTCAGAGTTAAGGACAGGTTTTCTTAGTCACCCTGCCCTTCACCCTGCCCTCCAGGAGACCCTCAAGCCTTACCCTAAGACCCTCGGCTTCACCTGACCTTTGGAGACCACAAGGGATCTCTGACTTTCAACCTCTCACAGCAGAGTGAGTCTGCCCCAGAGTAAAGGGTCCAGGCTAGGACCTCTCCCTGGTCCCCCTCAGGCTCAGCAGCTTCGCAGGAGACGGCAGGCTTGTGCAGCGTCCTGTGCCTGAGGAACAGTTACACACACGCTGCTCTCCCGGGACAATGGAAAGTTGGCCCTGGGCTGGGGCGCGTGGTGCTGGAGCACGCGGTGTGGAGTTTGGCAGTTGTGCAGGTGCCACATGATGGCAGAACATTGGCAATTACACAGACTCGGCCCCTGGGCCATCCCATCTCCTCAATGACATGAGTCAGTGCCATGTACTCAAACCTCCAAAACTGAGAGCTAAATAAACTTCTTTTCTTTCTAAAGTTAGCCTGCCTCAGTATTTTATTATAGTAGCAAAAAGCAGACTAATGCCTATGGATCGTAAGGCTTCTGGGTTAAGTGGAAAGGTTTTTCAGAGCTCTTTAATGTAAGTCCCAGTAAAACGCATGTCCCTGCCACCAGAGAAATAGACTGGAATTCCCCAGGTTGGGAACACAGAAATCAAGCAATTTTTTTTTCCCCACTGCCTTCAGAGCCATACACTCTGGCAAGGAAAATAATCCATCCACCTGAGAAGCAGCAAACCACAGTCATATTCAAAACTATTGTGGAGGAAAATGGGAAATCATTCTGCAGACATTTGAAGAGAACGTCAAGTTTGGGGCTCTGGCCATATCTGTGATTTTTTTCCTTCTGTTCTCAGCTAACAGAGGACAATCCTCAGCCCTGTGGTCTTTTTGCTGGTGTTGTCTATAGGCGTCTGAAACAGGGGACTCCTTCACCTGATTTTATTGACGAGAGTGGGAATTGTTGTTTTATCTTTAAACCCAGTTCTCTGGTCTGAAGGCTCTTTGAAGATGGTCAGCAAGGGCTTGGGGAGCCGGCAAAGGGGCCATTTCCCTTGGCAGCCTTCCCTCACACCTCACATTTCCTAATTCCAGCTCAAGGTTGCCCACAAAGGTGAGGTGGGAATCGAGTCACACCTGTATCAGGATCTTCTCCTGATGCACCCTGGGGGTCTTGCAGAAGAGCCTGTCCCTGGAGTCACTCACTGATGGACTCATCCTTTCCTTCCTTACAGGACCAGGTCTGATCTATTTTCTCATGAGAAACTTTGCAGCTACACTCCGAAGAACTTGTTCCCTATCTAGATCTACTGCACTGTAGCTTCCTGGGCTTTCCTATGGAATGCAGGGTCTTTCAGAACACTCCCAAGTTTTTCCCCCACTCTGCACCTCTCATCCAAATTTTGCATCTGAGGATCTGGGTCAGGGGTCCCCAAGACCATGGTGGGCTCCACAAGTCTAGAAGGACTCCTAGGACTCAGGAAAGAAGTTCCAACCAGGCTTTTCATCTGTTAGACTGAAAGGGTAGAGATTAAAGTCGGTAAAAGGGAAAGGTTCTTGGGATGAAGTCCAGCGGAGCCACCTGGGGGTGAGTTTAATTCTCCCAGAAACAGTGGATGAAACCGTGTGAAGTGTGGTCAGGCTGGGCACCTACTGGAGACTCAGTGTCCACAGTCGTGTTGCCCTGCACCACAGGGGTTGGACAGGAGCAGGATGCTGTGCTTTGGGGGTTTCTCCTGTCTCATGCAATGACCTTTCCAGACAGTAAGGCCAGCCATGAGTGAGTTTATCTAGGATTTCTCCCTTTCTCCAACCCCCATGTAGAGTAAGGTATCAGGAACTACTTCCATTGCCCATGGCAAGCTGTTCTGTTCTGGAGTAAAGGAGACCGCTGCGGGGAGGGACGGTGTGGTCCCACATGTGAAGATAACATGATAGCAAATGCCACACAAGAAGGGCAGTTGTTCATGACAAGAGCTTTTACAGATGTTTTTAGAGAAGTGCCACTTTCACTGTCGAGGCTGACTGGTTCATAAAGGGAGCCAGAGGATGCTTCGGTGACTTTTGTGTCTCTTTACTGAGGTTTTGTGTGTCTCTATTCATCAATAATAGCAAAAAGGAGAAATTCTGGCACATTCTATCATTATTCAAATAGGTGAATTAGCTTTTCAATAACTTTCTTAAGATAAACTACTAAATTCCATCAAAAGAGAAAAGCCAGATTTCTTTTATGGCGTGACCTTGGTCACATGCTGTTTTGCAAAAAACAAGTCTTTTCTGTCATCCATTTCTAGAACATACATTTCTTCTGACAGGCATTTCAAAAGGCAGCACAAAGTGTGCTCATGCACACACCAAATAAGTAAAAGCTCACTTAGAGCCACAGCAAAACATCTAGAGGGCTTCTTCCAGAGGGATGTGGAGTTTCTGTCCATCAAGTTCCTTCTAACCCCTGTGATCTTTAGACTCACTCACATGGACCATCTGTCTCCGACAAAGCCCCCAGCACCTCCTGTCATCTACCTGCCTCTTATTCCCACCCCAGATTGCATCTCTGAGGAACATGGTTCAGAGCTGCTCCTGTGGCTGCTCCCAAAACTCCTCATGAGGAGTGTTAAGGATGGTTTCTTGGTACTGTGGAAAATAAGTGCAAGACAACAGCGGCTGGGCTGAGCCTAAGTCCAACAGATGAGGGCAACTCTCACCAACTAAGCCGTGAGCCCACCCATTGCTCAGTTGAGAAGCTGGGTAATAGCTCCCCCTATTACTGCTGTAGGCCTGTGTGGGTGCTCACAAACCACCCCCTGCCTACCTGGGGGAATCCTTCCAGTGAACCCTTTCAGCCTGCTTCCTCAACTTTGAGAAAAATGAGCAGGAAATCCACACAAGCTTCCCTCTTCATAGCCAAGGAGAGCAACCCTGGCTGGAACCGGTAGACATGAATCCCATCACGACTGCCTGTCAGACACTCCATCTGTCCTCCAGGAAAATCCCGAGCAACGACTTCTCTGGACACGAACAACACTTTCTCACACCCAGTTTTCCTCAGTGTCCCCCACTCTTTTCCAGAAAAGGCTCAAAGATAAAATGGCAACATTGGCATAGAACACTGTGCCCACCAGAAAGACACTGGAGTCTTGTTTGTTCTAAGCCAGAGGTGACAGGCTCAGGAAGCTGGCTGTCCCACAACCCGGGGAAATCATTATTCCAGACCCTGCTGTTAGTAAGCGCTACCTGCATGGTCTCCTCCTGACTCCCCCAGGAGGTTGAGTATTTCCAGATGAGGGACCTGCAGGTGGCAACCTCAAGATGAGCCCTGAGTCACGGGGTGAACTATTGATAAGATTTGTCCTTAAGACAAATTGATCTTGATTATGAGCAAAGGTAGGGGACATACATGATATGCATTACATCATTGGGGTATGCAAGGACAGGACACAGCCACCAGGACCCCCAGGCATGAGAAGTACAACTCAAAGGGAAAGTGGTTGTGAAAGGGGAGGCAAGCAGAGCCCCGTCTTCCCCAGAGCCAAGCGTGGGCTTCCCCTCTCATCACAATCCTACCACCAGAGCCGAGAGTCCTTCCCCTCTTAAGAAGGGGGCTGACCATCGCAGACTCGAAAATCCAGCTCACAGATCCCAGGGGGAAATCCTGGAACCATTCAGTGAAATGATGGGAAGGAAAATTTTCCCAAGTGATGGCTTTTCTGAGGAGTGGAGACAAGTTTGTAAAGAGAAGGTTCCGGCTCCCGCATCTTTCTCATCCAAACAACAAAGAAATTTATTTTATATTGAGGCTAAAAAGAGTGTTTGTTATAAGGGTAGTGAAGGAAGAATAAGCTTCAGATTTCTTCATATGATTTCCATATTTAATGCCAGAATCCAGCAACGTACTGATGAACATTTTTAAAGTGGTGTTCTGGAGTGCAGGGATGCAGTTACTTAGAGCATTTGCAGATTTCCTTAGTGGAAATGCTCCCACAATGCCCCATTTCAAGCTACTGATATAAAACATTGTGAAAATTTAATGGTGAGCTCTCCATGAGCCCCTGCCAGCGGCTCCGGCACACCACTGCTGAAATCCATCACAGAGAAAGAGCAGCTGAGAAATCATAAGAGTCCCATCGGCTTCACCGAATGCCCCAAACAACCCCCTCCTAGGGCTGGAAGTATTTCTTCCTGTTAAGGCAAACACCTCTCAGAGAAGCAGCATATTGAATTGTTCTCAGTAATTGTCATTTTGCAGCAGTGGTTAGTAACCTGTCCTACGGCTAGTAGCCACCGATGGAGGGGAGGAAGCATTAGTTATTTCAGGGACCCTGGACTTTTACTACAAGATATTAAAGGCTGATAACCAAGCTCTCGTGCATGGGAGAACACTGCTGTTCTTCAGAGATAGGTAATGCTGCGGTAACTGATAAAACTCACTTCCACATTGCTGCATAACATTGTCCAGTCACAGTGGACTTTTGTCATTCTGGATTTTTCTCAGTGGATGCACACACAAAGGAGCCACGAATGGGTGCAACTTGTGGACCAGGCTTAGGGTAGAAGCAAAACTAAGGAAGTTGTGATTTGAAAAAATTCTGAAGAATGGGGTCTTGAAGAACACAGGGAATGAAACCAGAATGGTGTAATCAGCCAAATCTAGAACGTGTACTACAGAAACAACACTGTGTCCTCAACAAATAGGTGGTACTTAAAAGGGGATGGGGGGGATGTCAATAGGTTTAAAGAGACAGATCAACCAGCCCTTGACTGGATCCTCAAACCAACAAAACAGGACATTGCAGAGTCATTTGGGACCATTTGAGCACAGTCTGAGCACAGAATACGTTACAGAACTGTTATCTTGCTGGTTTGGACATTGCTTTTGATATTTTAACTATGTTAATAAAGAGATCAAGAGGTGGTGCAGAAACACTTGGCAAAGGCCCACAAGCCCAGCAAGGAGCAGGCAAGGAGACGTCGTGTTCTCCCTAGACTCCTTCTTTTGTGCCAAAATGTCCATTATGAAATTTTTTTTCAGGATATTCAAAAAAATTTTTTAATTAGGTGTATATGACAATGGAATGCATTTTGATTCATTGTCCACAAATGCAGCATAACTTTTATGATTTTTTTTAAGCAGGAAAAGGTGATATTTACATTTGAAGGACTTGGGAATCCCTCTCATAGAAATGACATAAATAATTCACAATAGGTGACAGAAGTAAGGAGCATGTCCCCCACATGAGAACTTGGTGAGATTTCAGAGAAAAACCAAACAAGATAAGGGGTCACAGTGGATAGGGAGGGGATTTGATGGAGAGAGGGAGGAAGAACACATCAGCAGGACAGCGGGGCCCTAGGCTGGGAGGGGCTCAGGAACCTGGCCACAGGCACCAGAGGCTGGCGGACCCTGGGGAGGCTGCCTGTCAGAGCTGAGACTGAGCCAGGTGGCAGAGGCCAGCGCCAGAGAAGAGCCAGGGCCAGGATGGAGAATGGGATCTGGGTCAGGGACAGGGACGGACAGGCAGAATGATGAGATGGTAACAAACAGGGCCTCCTGGGAGCTGGAGGGGACCGGGGTACTGCCGTGCTTTCCCCGCACCCTGGCTCAGTCCTACATAAATCCTCCAGAACCACACACCAGGGAAAGCTGAGGGAGCCAAAGGATTCTGCTCCGGGGGAGCAGGGACGGGGGGCATGAGCAACGGCAAATGTTGATCAAAGGTGCCCAGGATTACGGGAGGCTGCGGGGGCACTGACCAGGGCCCCCAGCATGGTCCAGCAGAGGCACCAAGTCAAGTAAAAAATGCATCTGTTTTTCGATTTGCAGTGGCGAGTAGAGACATCTACCTGGCCTGTGCAGCTGCCTGGCATTGACAGGTAGATCTGGCAGAGGGGCAGGGGCTTCTCCAGGCCTCCCCTCCACTCTTGCCTGCTGACGGTAGCTGCCCTCCCAGGAGAAGAGGCTGAGCTGGGTCAGTCCACCCCAGGGAAGCTGAGTCGGGAGGAAATACTGTGAAGTGTATGTCTCTCAAACCAGAATCCAAGCACCTCTGGGGCTGGGGCTGTCCCTGGGTATATTCCTAGTAATCCCCAAGTTCTTTATGTGATTTTTATTTTAATCAAAACCTTTAAAATAATGGAACCATATGATGGAGTTAGAACCAAGCAGCGCTGTGGGGTTGGAACTCCAAGTTCCTGTTGGCCCTGGAGCCACCCAAAGGCCCAACCGTGAGAGGCCACACCTCTGTGTGAACAAAGATTCCCAAGACGTGCACATGCAAAACACTGTTGGAAGAGCCCAGTTACCATATCTACTCCACCAGGACAGAGTACTGGATCTCCATGTGACACGTCTGCATTCGATAAAATCTGCATTACCAATCTTTTCTTTAAGGAAATGAGATACCTTTAAAGAATCTTTTAAATAACATCTCATTAGAACTGGCATTTGAGACTGATGTGCTGACAGTTCTGCTCAAAGTTGATATATGATTGTCTGGAATTAAAACGAAGCCCTGAATTTACCAATATCACGTGAACCAATATATACTTATGTACAGTCTTGATATCATTATTATTGAGATCCAAATAAAGGAAAAATATAAAAGTCAGTCTCAGGCTGCATTTTTCAGCAAGTTGGCTTCAGGAAGCCTCCATTTTCTACCAGCGTAGGGCAATGGTCCTAGGTACAGGCTTCAGAGTGGGTTAGGAAGAGAAAATCAAGTCTCTGCTCTGACATCTCCCAGCTGTTTGACTTCTTTATTTCAGTTCCTTCAACTGTAAATAGGAATGGTGATCAGCTAATAGCTGCTGAATAGGGTTGTTTTAAGTACTGAATGAGTCAATAAATGCAAAATTTTTAGGTGGTACCTTGAACAGAAAGGTTGTAAAAAATCAGTCATGTAACTTGGTTGAGTGAGCGGGGGTGACTTTTTCAATCCTCAAGGCACAGGAATGGCCTTCGAGTACATCCACTGCCTTGATGCATGGTGACCACGGGCCTTCCTAGAGGAAATAGTCCACAGAAACACCAGGAGTGGATTCCAACTGCTGGCCTTGGAACCCAGGCTACTTGAGCTCATGATGGGTTTTGGGTTCCACAAATGTTTGTTTGTTTATTTGTCTGTACTAGGCATTGAACCCAGAGGTGTTTAACCACTGAGCTATATCCCCAGCCCTTTTCATTTTTCGTTTTGAGACAGGGTCATACTAAATTACTTAGGGCCTTACTAAGTTGCTGAGGCTGACCTTGAACTTGTGAGACTCGTGCCCCAGCCTCCTGAGCTGCTGGGATTATAGTTGTGCACCACCACACTGGGCTCTACCAATGTTTTGATTCAAGTTTTTCATCTGATTTTCCAAAAACCATAATAAGAATCAATGCGATCTCAAACATGTTTCATGCTTAATTTGATATGGCAAACAACCACCAATGGGTTAACTTCAGACTGCCTAGCAAATCTTTTCAAGGAAGACCTTAGAGAAAAAAAAAAAAAAGCTTCTTCTGCCAGATCTGCGGATATATTTGAAATTCTTGTAAATGAGTCATTGATTATGGTGCATGTGGCTCTTCACTGATCTTTTAAAAATTCAAACATGCACAAGTGAAAATCAAAGATTAAAAATAAAAATGTAGACATAAACCAATGCTTAAAAAGATGTCAGTCACGGTTGGTTTGTGCATTCATTCATTCATTCATTCAACAAACATCTATTGTATGTCTGCAAGACAGTAGGCTCTCCTCTAGGCCCTTGTACAGAGCCGTGAAGGTTCAGGCACATTTATTCAGCCTGTCCTAGCTGTAACTAACATGCAATATCAGAATACATTTCATCATATTACTATCATAAAATGGATAGACTTAGCATTTATTGTAAGCATAGAATGCTTATTGACTGACAGATATTTATGATAAGGAAGTGAGCTGGTTGGTAGATATTGTCGGCAATTCAACTTTGAAACAAAAAAAAATGTCCTGCAATCCTCTCTATGCTTTCATCAGTTGGATTGAAGAGAATCTTGAAATTGCAAGGTAAGCTACTTATCTGTTTGGATCAGGATTTTCTTAATATTGTATATTCAAAGCAGATTACAGAAGTAAATTGCATATTGAAACATATGTAAGACTACAAATGTCAGCCACAATCATTTCCAATTTTAGTGTTCTTCAGAGTAGATTCAGTATTCCCATCAACTGACTGTGTAATAATTAGGAAAATGCATAAGTACATATTTGCTAAATAAACTTGTATCTCCAGAATACTACCTTGAAGTATTTATATATTGGGGAAAACAAGTAAAATTTTGCCTGAAAAAAATTATAGTCTTGAAATTTTAGTTTTCCATGAGTTCTACCCTCAGGAACTAAAAAGGCCATTAGATCTTCCAGCTACTAAAAGACAGAAATAATCAGAAGTAGAGGAGTTTCCTATAGGAATTCTGGAAGGTCCCAGGATCTTTTCTAATTCTCATAAGTTTGTTATTTGGGGGGGGGGGGATCACCCCTTTCCTTCTTGCTTTTTCTTAAGCATTGGCAGTAGAACATTTAAAGGAAAAAATTAAAATTAAAAAAAAATATAATCCTAAAAGAAAAAAATGTTCTGTAGGTCTATTGTAAAGAATTGCAAAGTGCAGAACAGACAGGTCCTACACCCCGCCTCTAGAAATATGGTCGCCTTGAGAATTGTGAAAGGCGTTACCCTCCAGTCCTGCTCCCTCGCCTGCTCTCAGTGTGGTGGGGATCTTTTCCCTGGTCCTTAAAGAGCTTTCTCTTTCTCCTTACAAATCAATCATCCCCAGTGTTCCACATGCTCAGGTTCCCAGCTCTACCCCAGCCTTCAGCAACCTGCACCAAGAAGGGGCACGAGCATGGAGAAGAAGCGTACCTGTGCCTACAAAGGTTTCCCTGGAGCTCCCAGGGAAGGACTCCCAGGGCTCCTTTCCCAGCCCCAGGGCTCAGCATGTGATCTTGGGTGAGCTAATTAACCCATCACAGACTTTGGTTTCTTTATCTCTGAAATAATAGTGATACCTTTCTCACAAGTTGATTAATGGTCTGGTAGATGAAGCGCTCTCAGGAAAGGAGTTGGCACATACTAAGTGCTCAATGAACATTAACTAACTACCTGAATTCATAGTATTGCATGGCTCCTCTTGTGTACTCACCAAAGTAAAAAATAAAGGAATTTAAAAATAAACCCTATTAGTGCTGGAAAACTAAGAGAGGAACCAACTAGCACTCTTCAACCAGAAGACAGGTCTGAAAGGTAAGGCGGGGTGTGGGGGGGGTGTGGTGGTGGTGGTTAGCAACAAACCTCACAAATTTAAGGAACCTACAGACACAACAAGTAGAATTTTTTAAGTGTACATTTCCCAGGGTTCCCCAGAGAAAACTTAAAATCACAGGCACCAGGGGGCATAATAAAGGAAATTAACTAAGCACATGGTGATGGTTAGCTATTCTAGTTTTCTACTTTCAGAACAAGTTATTCCATTGTTTACTTCAAAATGAATTTCAGATGTTGACCTCTAACAGGGAAAATCTAGCATTCAAGTTTTAACTTTCCAGTCAGTGTTAGGGTTTATTTTAGTCAGCTTTTTTGCTGCTGCGACTAAAGGATCTGACCAGCACCATTATAGAGGAGGAAGAGTTTATTTGAGGGCTCACAATTTCAGAGGTCCTAGTCCATAGAAGGCCGGCTCCATTCCTCAGGGCTCAAGGTGAGGCTGAATATCACTCAGGAGAGGGTGGGGAGGGAAACAGCTTAACCACTCCCCAAATTTACCACGCCCTCTGGCCACATCCTACCTGCCTTCAGTCACCACTCAGTTAATCCCGTCAGGGATTAATCCACGGATTGGGTTCAGACTCCCACCTCCTGGGGCTGGGGATACAGCTCAGTTGGTGGAGTGCTTGCCTCACATGCACAAAGCCCTGGGTTCAATCCCCAGCACCATTTAAAAAAAAAAAAAAAAAAAGACTCACAACCCAATCATTTCTCCTCTGAACCTTCTTGCATTGTCTCACCCATGATATTTTGGGGAATACCTCACATCCAAGCCATAACAGGGCTGGAGAAGCAGGTAAATGTCCTAGACAACGTAAGTCCAGAGCAATGTTTGTGTAGACTTATCCCAGAAAATGTATCAGCCGAGAGAAACGCAAAGAAACTTAAATTGAATCAAGATCAAGCCTATTCAAGAGGTTGATGCAAGGGGAGGTTCCTAAAGGCAAAGATGAGGAAGATTAGACACAATGTTTTAAAGCAATAATCCTTGGCCACGATGATCAATGACAAGGGTGACGTCAGACAGCTGCTGGGCAGATGTCCTTACACAAGTACCCTCTGGGTAAGGTCATGGTGCCTTCCTGAAGGTGTGGCTCTCAGTCTTTGAGGATAGTCACTATCAGCCACCACACTTAGGAGCTCTTTGCTCCTAACCTCACAGCTTCATTTGTTTCTGTTTGACACAAGGGAGTCCATTTTGATCCATGTGCCCTGGGTCTGCGCTTCTCCAGGTTGGCCAAACATTGACACCTATGGAGCTTTTAGTGAGGACTGAGTTCAAACTTGAGAGGGTCTGGCCAAATGGCTCTGGAGTACAGCTTGAATTCTAAAATATTTAAACACTCCCCCAGGGGATTCTAATGTGCAACCAAGTTGAAGAACAATGCGCCCAGTAGAGACATAATCCCTCTGACTCTCAAAACTAACAGGAACGGGTGATCTACATTTAATTGACCAATATCTAGCCTTTTTTTTTAACCACAATGACGATTTCTTGTGCTATGTTCATTGTTGGAAATTGGAGGAAAGAGGGTCTTTGTGATGTAGTGGTAGAGAGTTTAGCAACACTGTCACTTCAAGTAATGTGGAAAGAAAAGATGTAGTCAGTGGAACTGGGGAGTCAAGTTGCACAGGCAAAGTGTTTAGAGTATTTATAGTAAAGTGTAAGAGGCGAGAGAGATGCTAAGGAAAAACCGTGGGACATGAAGGAGCTTTGGAAGTGCTCAGCCTCTCTAGACTGCAAAGGGTGCTAAAATAGAGACGTGGCTTTTGAGCAAAGATCACATCCAGGGCACTGCCAGGAAACATCATATGAAGATGAAGCTGAGGGTCTGGCTTTTCTGGATGGCCTTTGTTAAAAATCTCAGAAAGATCAAATGTGCAACATCAGCGTACCATTTAGTCAGAGGGGAAGGGGAAAAAAAAAACCCTCTAAAGATTTCAAGAGTGTTCCTAACAGATTCTCTGAAAAGAATCATAAGGCTTCTAAGAAGCTTGCAGGTGTGTTCCTCCGCAAACTCACAAGACAGAGAAGAGTTTATTTCAAAGAGATTTGTGGGTGTAACTTTTACCAAATAGAATTGATCTCCATAAGATTCCCAGGAGATCCAGAAGGCTTTTAAAGGAATCATATAAATGGAAACTGCCATCTTGGGCTGAAAGGATCCAGGAGCAAGTGAACAAAGACTTTGGACCCTCAAATTTTTACTGGCAGGAAAAAGACTAAAGAGACTCTTCAGCTGCAGCCGCACGCTGCCTTTCATGAGAAAAAAGAAAGATGACTCAGAAGGTAAGACCAAGAGCTCAGAGTAAGAGTTGAGAACCAAAGAAAATAAGTCTCATAATCCAGAGAACCAGGTCCTCATTGAGGAACTTTGTGCATTTGCCTGGCTGGATTTGGAGAGTTCTGTGGACCCAGCCCTCCTTGTTCCTCTCCTGTTCCCCTGTTTGGAGCAGTTGTCTCTGTCTACTGTCCCACTATTGCACGTGTGTGATTGAGGAATAGGGAGGATGGGAGACAACTTATCTTTTTAGTTCTTGGGTCTCCATATGGAGGGGAACTGTACTCGAGGATCTTACGTAAGTATTTCCACCTGAACCTAGAGCAGACTTGGAGGATGAGACTCTGGACTCTGAGACTGTGGGTGCTATATTGGAGTGGGCCTTGGGAAATTTGGGGACAGCACACTTTGGGCTGTTTCATGTTGCTATAACAAAATACCACAAACTGGGTAATTGATAAAGAAAAGAAACTTATTTCTTACAGCTGTGGAGCCTGAGATACCTAAGACAGAGGGACTGCATCTGAAGGCCTTTGGGTTGAATCATCTCATGGTGGAAGGACAAGAACACATGAAGGAGAAGAGGGGGCCAAACTTCTAACAAACTCATCTTGTGATAAGTAGCCCACTTCCACAGTGACAACATTAATTCATTCATGAGGGTCCAGCTCTCCGACCTGATTACCTCTTAACAGTTTCTACTCCCCAACACCTTTGCATTGGGGATTAAATTTCCAACACATGAAGCCTGGTAGGTAGCAGCAGCCCCACTGCCATCCTACTGCAACCACATGGGAAAGGCTCAGAGTCCTGACCACAGGAATGGTGAGAATGTAAATTCCTATTGTATGAAGCCCCCCCCCTTCTAGGGTAGTTTATTATGCAGCAATAGATACCCAACACAAGGAAACCGTATTACCAAGCCACAGACACCGAGAGTACCATGTGGAAATACAAAACACATCATACTAATGAGCATGATTACTTAGATGAAATGAAAAATTCCTTAAAAATTATGAAATATAAACACTCATATAAGAAACAAAAAATCTGAGTAGCCTTGTATCTATTCAAGAAACTGAATTCCTAATAAAAAAAATTAAAACAAAGGAAACTTCAAGTTCATATTGTTTTACTGATTAATTCTATCAAACACCAAACACTTAAGGAAAAAATAATACTAATCTTACATGATCAATTTCAAAATATTGAAGAAAGGGGATATTTCTAAATGTGTTATGTTAGGCCAGCATCACCCTGATTCCAAACTATGACAATGAAATTCTGTGAAAACTACAAATATCCTCATAAAAATTGATGCAAAAATCCTTAACAAAATATTACCAAGTCAAGCACAGAAATACACAAAAAGAAAAATACATCATCACAAAAGATGAGTTATTCTAGAAATGGAAGGTAGATTTAATATTTTAAAATGAGTTCATGAGGACAGAGAAAGGCCAGTCAATAGGTGGAATATTACAATTTGATAGGAAGAATAAATTCTGGCTTTCTATGACACAAAAGGGAGAATATAATTAACAATAATGTATTTTATATCTCAAAATAGAAGAGAGGATTTGGTATGTATTCATTATAAAGAAATGATAAGACTTTAAGGTGATGGATATGCTAATCATCCAGAGTTCATCACTACCCAATATACACATGAATCAAAACACCACTTTGCACCTCATAAATACATGCAAATGTTATATGTGTCAGTCAAAAACTAATACTTTTTAAAAATTAATTTATGTAAATTTCACTTCTTAACAGAATAAAAGATTTTAAAAAATGATCAGCTCAACAGAGGCAGAAAGCCCCTTTGACAACATTCAGCAATCATCGTTCTTAAAGCAGTGGCCAACACAGAAGCAGAAGGGGACCTCCTCAGTCAGACGCTAGGAATCTGAAAACCTGCAGCTGGTGCCACACTTAATGGTAACAATGGCAACACGGCTGGCATTTCATATGTTCAAACTTACACCTGAGGTCCTCTCCAGGGGGGAAAGGAAAGGAAAGAAAAGAAGAAGAAAACATACAAATGGACAAGGAAGAAAGTAAATGTTTTTTTCTTAAAGATGACTTTATCATTGATGTAGAAAATCCTGGAAAACTACAGAGAAAGCTAATAAACTACTAATTGAATTTACCACAGTGGCATGAAAAAAAATTACTGATAGACTAGCAGCAAAAAAATAATAATAATAATAATTTTTAAATAGTTACTTTTTGCCTCAAAAACATAAGAAATCTGAGATTCAAGAGGAGTGCCTTCCAGGCCTCTGGGGACCGGGGTTCCAGCAGCTGCTTAGTGAGGTGGGTGAAGGAATCACTGAAATTCAGTACTGGACAATCTGAGACTCTCAGAGACTCAGAAATTCAAGTGCATTGAACAAGGATCAAGAAGGGACAGGTGAGAGCCGCGCTTGCTGTAGCGGAGGTCGTGGCGGCGGTGGCAGCAGAAGCAACTCTGCAGCGCTTGTTCCCGCGGAGGACAGGAGTAACAGAGAAACACAAAGGACAAAGTTGGCCACAGGAAAAGAAAAAAAAACCCTGGAGATCAGAGAAGCAGACTGAACTTAGCCTATCCAGGGCCGCACCTCCAACTGGTGTTTGGAAATGAGGCAGGCACCCAGCAGCTGCTGCTGCAGCAGGGCCCAGGAGGTGCTGCATGCATCGCCATACTGCCCTGGCCAGCACCCACCGGGAGGCCTCGGGTGCACCTAGCAGAATCTGAGTGACACAAGCACAGAGGAAACTGTACCCAGAGGGATTCAAGTCAGATAAATGGAGGGGACAGCAACTGACTTCCTTGTGGGTCTGGAAGCTCATGTGACCAGGTGAAGAGGGACAGGAAACTCAACAGGTGGGTGTGAACACCCTCAGGGACTAATCTCAGGAAGCCTATCTTCGAGCAGCAGGGTGAGCAGGTAGCCTTGTGAGTAGATTCTCTGGGGGCCCCTGAGAGCCAGACTCCTGGCAGAGATTGGCAATGCCCTGGCCTGAGAAGTGTGCTGATCTAATCTCTCCAGAGCAGATGCCACCCAACAAAGTCCCTAAAGCTTGATCAGACTTAAGCCCCAACCACCAGAACACCCCTCAAAAAACTCAGCAGCAACCCCACCCTGGGAATGCATCAATCTGCTCTGTGCCAATGAGACTCCAAGTGACAGTACTTCCCAGTCCATCCCACCTCATCCTAGTGAAATCCACTCCCCACCCCCTCGGCACATAGCCCAGGAGAAAGAGAAAGGAGGACAGTTAGGCACGGCAGTGACCATCCATCTTTGCTGACTGTTTTGACCACCTCAAAGGAGAAAATTCTTTCATTTTTCATTGAGAATCTTCTTTTGTTTTGATTTGTATTGTTTTGGAGGGGGATTCTTGGTGTGCTGATTGATTTGTGGATATATGCATACACGTATTTCTTTTTTTCTTTTTCTCCTTTTAGCATTAATTTACAATTGTTATTTTTTTTCCTTGTCTTTTGAGGATTATGGATTTTTTTTTCTGTTTTGTTTCATTTTTTTTCTTTTTCTCCCTTTCCTTCTCCCACTAAAGTCAAATGCTCCTGTTTTCCTTCTTTTTCCCTTTACTTACTATGTTTTTTTCTATTGGCTGTCCTCCATCCTTATAACTATCACTTTCTACATCTCTTCTGCATTCTCTTCAGATTTTGAATATTTCAAATCTTCCTCTATCTTCCTATCACCCTTTATTTTATCTTAATTAACTGTATTTTTACCATCTTTTAAAACTCTTTGGTTTATGTAACTCCTGCTCCCATCATTTATGTTGATGCAGTTATGGGTACTGTGGAAGAGTTGACACCTGCTGTTTACTTTAGTGCCTGTTTAGTTCATACCTATCTATTATTTTTGCTGTTTATGATTGCTTACCCCACAATTCCTATTTTAGTGATGATTAGTATTGTAGATGTCATAGTAGGCACAGGGTATTTATTTTAATGTCATATATTGTTTGCTTCAGTTGTTGCTATTATTTGTTTCCCCATTTTCTGTGAGGTGCTGGGGATCTACAGGGACAGTACAAGTTCACAGGACAGAGAGTGCACCTTGCTCCACACATAAATCAACCACATCCAAACCTCAGCTGTACTTTAATACAAAGAATAGAAGGGGCAAACCCCACAAATTAACAACCAGGTCCCAAGGAGGAATGGCTGTGCCAGGTGGGAACTCAGGGCCAACTCATGACATCCACTCCTAGAGCAAAAACAGAGGATTAGAACAAAGCCTGTAGATACAACATTTATGAGGGGTCTCACTCTAGATCTCTCTAGGATACTTTGGCAAGAGATGACTGTGTGCCAAAGTGGCCCACACATATAATGGGAGAAGAGTCTATCCCAACAGATGCATGAAACCCAACAGTGTAATACAAGAAGTGTGTGTGTGTGTGTGTGTGTGTGTGCGTCTTGACCAATTTATCCTCAAGTTCATATTTCACCAGTAACTGACTCCAAAGATATGGAAGTAGATGAAATACCAGATAGAGAATTCAAAAAATGATGATAAAAATTATCAAATGAATTCCAAGAGAATACAGAAAAATAACTGAATTAGGAAGTCAGCACAGTATACCAATGAGAAATTCAATAAGGAGAGACAAATATTTTAAAATAACCAAACAGAAATCTTGGAAATGAAAGACACATTAAATCAAATAAAATGTTCAGTTAAAAATCTCTCTAATAGAGTAGATCATGCTGAAGACAGAATTTCAAAGCTAGAAGACCAAGGGGCCAGCCTTGGACATTCAGAGTATTAAAGGAAAGAAGATACAAGAACTCTGGAACAATTTTAAGGGTCCAAATTTAAGAATCTTTGAATACAAGAGGATTGTGAGATGCAGGCTAATGGCATGAATAACCTCTTCAAGAAATTAATAACAGATAAATTTCCAAACCTTGAGAATAAGATGGAAATCCAGATACAGGAGGCATTCAGAAACCCAAATAGGCAAAATCAAAAAGAACCCCTCTGCCACACATTATAATTAAAATGCCTAACATACAGAACAGGGATAGAATTTTAAATGCCTCAAGAGAAAGATGTCAAGTTACATTTTGAGGCAAGTCAATCAGAATTACTTCCAATTTCTCATCACAAACTCTAAAATCCAGGAGGACTTGGAAAGATGTGTTCCAAGTCATGAAAGGGGAAAAAACTGTTGATTGAGATTTCTATATCAATCAAAGCCATCCCTCAGAATTGCATAAGAAATTAAACCTTGCCAATCTCTGCCAGTACTACTAAGCCAGCACTACAGAAAATACTTAAATATATACTTTACACAGAAGAAATAAAAACGAACCCCAAAGTTCACAAATGAACAAATCTCATTTGAGGAGTAGCTAAGCAATAGAAACAGGAACAAATTAAACCTTAGAAATGAACCAAAATGGCAGGAATTAATAACATCTCTCTATAATAAATTGAATGTAAATGACCTCAACTTTTCAATTAAAAGCCATAAGCTAGAGAATAATTTTTTTTAAAGACCCAGCTAAATATTATTTGCAAAAGACTCATTTTCAGGCAAAGACAGCCCATGGACTAAAAGGAAAGGATGAAAATTGATACGAAAATGGAGCCTGAAAACAAGCAGGTACAGCTATGCTCATATCTGACAAAACAGACATCCAGCCAAAGTTGATCAGAAGGAAAAAGAAGGTCACTTCATACTGGTAAAGGGAATAATACAACAACAACAAAAATAACAATAGGAAATATTTATGCCCCAAACATTGGTGAACTTATTTACATAAAACAGACACTACTTAATTAAAGATTCTGATAGACGATAATACCAGGTGATTTTAACATATCTTTCTCACAAGTAGATAGTTTATCCAGACATAAACTCAGTAAAGACTTACTGGACATGAAAATATTAAAAATGGAATGAATTTAACAGATATCTATAGAATATTTCATCCAACAATAACCAAATATAATTTTTTCCAGTGGCTCATGGAACTACTCAAAAATAAGCCATATTTTAGGCCACAAAGCAACTCTTAGCAAAAATAGTGATACAACATACCAGAACCAAGACACTATGAGGGTGGTTCTAAAAAGAAAGTTCATAGTTATGAGTGCCTATATAAAAAAAATAAGAAAAATTCCCAAATAAAGAATATAATGATGCATTTCATGGTCTTTGAAAAACAAGAACAACCAATTCTAAAACTTGTAGAAGAAGTAAATAATCTTAGGACCAAAATCAATAAAATTCAGAATTAAAAATAAACAATACAAAGGATTAATGAAGAGTTGGTTCTTTGAAAAGATAAACAAAATTGATAAGCCCTTAGTCAAATAACCAAATAACCAAAAGAAGAACCAAATTAATAAAATTAGAGATGAAAAAGGAAAAATCACCACAAATACCACAGAAATCCAGATGATCATTAGGGATTATTTTTAAAACATATACTTCAATAAATTGGGAAATCTAGATGAAGTAGATGCATTTCTAGATACATACAATCTGCCAAAATTGAATCAAGAGGGCACAGAAAACCTAGAGACCAATAACCAGAAGTTAGACAAAAGCAGTAATAAAAAGCCTTCCCACAAGAAAAGCCCAGGACCAGATAGACTCCTAGCTGAAGTCTACTGGACATTTGAAGGAGAACTAATTATTTCAGGAAACAGAAAGGAATGGAACACTTCCCATTTCATCCTATGAAGCTAGTATCACATTCACACCAAAACCAGACAAGGACACATCAAGGAAAGAACACTAAAGACCAATATCCCTAATAAATTTAGATGTAAAAATCATTAATAAAATATTAGCAAATTGTGTTCAACAATATATTAAGAAGATGGTACATCATGACCAAGTCCCAGCAATGCAAGAATGGTTTGACATACACAAATCAAAAAATGTAATGCATCACATAAATAGAATTAAGGTTAAAAAATCACTTCGTCATCTCAATGCAGAGAAAGTCTTCCACAAAAATTCAGTGCTTATTCATGACAAAAAACTGAAGAAACAGAGCTAGAAGGAACCTACGCCAACATCATGAAGTCCATGTATAAACCCAAAGCCAACCTTTCAGTGAATGGGGAAAACTGAAAGCTTTTCCTCTGATATCTGGAACAAGACAAGGATGCACACTCTTACCACTCCTATTCAATATAGTTCTACAAATTCTAGCCAGAGCAATTAGGCATAAGAAGGAAATAAAATGGATAAAAATAGGAAATGAAGAAGGCAAAATATCACTGTTTGAAGTTGATATGATCCAATACTTAGTAGATCAAAGAAATTCCACCAAAAGACTGTTGAAACTAAAAACAAATTTGGCAAAATAGCAGGTTCCAAAAACCAAACATACCAAAATCAATGGCTTTCTTATGCAACAAAAAAATAATGAATCTGCTGAGAAAGAAATCAGGAAAACAATCCCATCACAATAGCCTTACAAAACAAAAAAAAACCCTACGAAAAAATACAGCCAAAGAAATGAAAAGCCTCTACAATAGAAACTATAGAACATTGAAGAAAGAAACTATGCACCTCCTAGAAGAAAATGTAGGGTCAACACTCCAGCATATAAGCACAGACAACAACTTTCTCAATAGGACCACTAAAGTTTGGAAAATAATGATAAGAGTTATTAAATGAGATAGCATTAAATTAAAAGTTTCTGCACAGCAAAGGAAACAATTAAGAATGTGAAGCCAGCCCGGTGCAGTGGTTCACGCCTATAAACCCAGCGGCTGGAGAGGCTGAGGCAGGAGGATCATGAGTTCAAAGCCAGCTTCAGCAATGGTGAGGTGCTAAGCAAACTCATTGAGACCCTGTCTCTAAATAAAATAAAAAAATAGGATCGAGGATGAGTGCCCCAGAACTCAGTGGTTGAGTGCCCCAGAGTTCAATCTCTGGTATCTCTTCCTCTCCCCGCCCCCCAAAAAAAAGAATATGAAGAGAGAATCTAATAATGGGAAAAAAATCTTTGCTAGATACTTTTCTAACAAAGAGTTAATATCTAGAATATACAAAGAACTCAAAAAATTTAATACCAAAAAAAAAATAAAATACCCAAGTTAATAAATGGGCAAATGAACTAAACAGACACTTCTCAAAAGAAGAAATACAAATGATCAACAAATATATGAAAAAATGTTCAATATTGTTAGCAAAATTTGGGAAATCAAAACTACACTGAGACTTATCTCACACCAATCAAAACGTCAGTCACCAAGAACACAAACAGTAATTGATTCTGGAGGAAAAAAAATCACTTTTATATTCTGGGTGGGGTTTTAAATTAGTATAACCATTATGGAAATCATCATAGAGGTTTCACCAAAGACTAGGAATGGAACCACCATATGACCCAGCTATACCACTCCTTGGTGTTTATTCTTAAGAATTAAAGTTGTCATCACACTACAGTCATGGACGAATACCCCTTTTAGCAGCACAATCCACAATAACCAAACTATGGAACCAGCCTCGGTGTCCATCAATGGATAAATGGATTTAAAAAAATGTGGTATATATACACAATGGAGTCTCATTCAGTCATGAAGAAAAATGAAATTATGTCATTTGCAGGGACATAGATGAAACTTTGGAATATCATATTAAGCAAAATAAGCCAAAATCAGAAAGTTAAGGTTCATATGTTTTCTCTCACATGTGGAAAAAGAAAAAGTCAGATCCAGTGGGGGGAATCTTATGAAAACCAAAGGGAGACCACTAGAGGACAGAGAGGGACAAGAGGAAGGGAGGAGGAGAGGGAAAGAGGAAATACTGGTGAATAATATTGGCCAAATTATATTGTTCTATTTTGCATATATATGAATATGTACAAAGAATTCCACCACTATGTACAACTATAATGCACCACTCAGTAGTATGGAAAAATTCAAAAATAAGCTTAATCCAATACATGAAAGAAAGGCCTTGGCACTGAGCCTACAAAAAAGACAATCTGAGAGAAATTGAAGATGTAAATAGAGATACAATGTTCATAAATTGGAAGAGTCTATATTAATAGGATATTAAATATCTCTAATTTGGCTTATAAATTCAGAAATCCTCATCAAAATTCCTTCAGGGTTTTTGTAAAATTTAAAAACTTGATTCTAAAATTTATATGGAAGTATAAATATCCTACCATAGCAAAAACCATCATACAGAGAAAAAGAACCAAGTCTGATGACTTGTCCTCTCTGCCCTTAAGAATTAACAATGATATATCATGATTTTCTTTTTGTTCCTAAGCATAAATCAATAAGAAATCATATATGTACATATTTAACAGATGATTTTTTTTACTAATAATAAATTATTTTCTTCATACAGAAAATGAATTACCAGTGATGTACAGTAATCAAGACGGTGGTGTCTAATCAAAGAAAAAAAATTGATCAATGGAATAAAATAGAGAAAACAACAATTTTAGACTCAGACATTTATTGATAGAAGTATCAGGAATTACAAGGAAAGTCTGGTCAACAAATGGTACCAGAACTGCATAAACAAATGAAAAAATAAACTCAATTCCTACTTCAAGCTAAATTTAAGAAGTAATATTGGAAGTCTAACTATAAATGTGAAGACCATAAATTTTCTAAATGAATCCATGAGAATAGATCTTTGCAAACTTGTTAGGAAAACAACTTATTAACAATAAAAAAGAAAAAACATTAAACATAAAAAAAAGTTAATAAGTCAGATATCAAATCTTGCCATCAAAAGACACCTTTAAAAAAATGAAAAGGCAAGCTCTAATCAGCTGTTAAGTGTTTTCTTTCTGACAAAATACTTGCATCCAAAATATAGGGAAAAAAATTACTATGAATCAATAATAGAAATGAGCTTCCTAATATAAAAATTGAGTAAATAATTTGAAGAGGCATTCTACAAAACAAAATTTATAAATGGTCAATGATGAAAATACATTTAACATCATTGTCAATATAGAAATCCAGGTTAAAGCCATAAGGAGACACCAACAATTAAAATGGCTAAAATTAACAATGCTGGCATCATCAAATGTTGGAAGAACTAGAATGTTCATACACTACTTGTTCAAATCAAAAATGCTTTTACAATTTTGGAAAATGGCCTATTAATTTCTTACAACATGAAACTTGCGAGAGCAGAGCCGCCGATCACGCCTGCAAGGTAGGCAAACCTGTGACCGACCAGCAGAACAGGCCCAGAGACCCGCCGGTGTGGTAGACACATCACCCCAATTGGAAGGGCCCAGCTGCCGCCCGCAAGGTAGGCAGACCGCGTGTCTCGGAGAAGGGGCCAAGCGGCCCGCCGGCCTAGTTGAAAGATCACCCCAATTGGAGGAGGGGCACAGCCGCCACCTGCGCCTGCAAAGTAGGCAGACCTGCAACCTGGAGAACAGGCCCAGCGGCCCACCAGCATGGTAGACAGATCACCCCTATTGGAGGAGGGGCCCAGCCGTTTCCCGCAAGGTAGGCAGACCACTCTACCCGGAGAAGGGGCCCAGCGGCCCGGGGCATGATACACAGATCACCCCAATAGGAGGAGGAGCACAGCCGCCGCCCACCCCTGCAAGGGAGACTTTGCAACTATACAAGAGCAATATAAATATATAGGGGGAAAATTCAATAACACAACAGTTTCACCAAGCAGAAAGAAACGCGAGCAGTATGAAAAGACAAGGAAAGAAAGGACCACAAGCAATGCAGTTCAACTCAACTTTAGAAGAGGTAATATCTGCAGCAGATGGAATGTCAGATAAAGAATTCAGGATTTACATGCTTCAGATGATCTAGAGTCTCAAGGAAGACATTAGACAGCAAAATCAGACAAGGAAAGATCACTTCAGCAATGAATTACATAAACAAATCCAAGAAGCAAAAGACCAATTATACAGGGAGATAGAGGTTATAAAAAACAAACAGAAATCCTAGAAATCCAGAAGCAATAAACCAAATTAAAAACTCAAATGAGAATACTACCAGCAGAGTAGAACACTTAGAAGATAGAACATCAGACAATGAAGATAAAGTATTTCAACTTGAAAAGAACATAGACAGCTCAGCAAGACTGTTAAGAAAACATGAGCAGAACATCTAAGAAATATGGGATAACATCAAGAGACCAAATTTAAGAGTCATTGGGATACAGGAAGGTATAGAACTCCATACCAAAGGAATGAGCATCTATTCAATGAAATAATACGAGAAAACTTCCCAGACTTGAAGAATGAGACAGAATCCCAAATCCTAGAAGCCTACAGGACACCGAATGTGCAGAATCATAAGAGACACACACCTAGACACATTATAATGAAGATGCCCAACATACAGAAGAAGGAAAGAATTTTAAAAGCTACAAGAGAAAGGAAGCAGATTACATTTAGGGGTAAACCAATCAGGATAACAGCTGATCTCTCAACACAGACTCTGAAAGCTAGAAGATCCTGGAATAACATATTTCAAACACTGAAAGAAAATGGGTTCCAACCAAGAATTGTGTATCCAGCGAAATTAAGCTTCAGGATGGAAGATGAAATTAAAACCTTCCACAATAAACAAAAGTTAAAAGAATTTGCAGGTAGAAAACCATCTCTTCAAAACATCCTCGGCAAAACATTACAGGAAGAGGAAATGGAAAATAACAATGAAAACCAACAGTGGGAGGTAGTACAGTAAATGGAAAAAATAATCATAGAGGAAAAACAAACCATTTTATGTAACATAAATAAACAAATATGGCTGGAAGTACAATCCATATCTCAATAATAACCCTAAATGTTAGTGGCTTAAACTCACCAATTAAGAGACACAGGCTAGTAGAATGGATCAAAAAAAAAAAAAAGATCCAACAATATTCTGCCTACAGGAGATGCATTTGATAGGAAAAGACATACATAGGCTGAAGGTGAAAGGTTGGGAAAAATCATATCACTCATATGGACTTCAGAAACAAGCAGGAGTGTCCATACTCATATCAAATAAAATAGATTTCAAGCCAAAGTTAATCAAAAGGGATAAAGAGGGACACTACATACTGCTCAAGGGAACCATACACCAACAAGACATAACAATCATAAATATATATGCCCCAAACAATGGTGCAGCTATATTCATCAAACAAACTCTTCTCAAGTTCAAGAGTCTAATAGACCACCAAACAATAATCATGGGAGACTTTAACACACCTCTCTCACCACTGGACAGATCTTCCAAACAAAAGTTGAATAAAGAAACTATTGAACTCAATAATACAATTAATAACCTAGACTTAATTGACATATATAGAATATACCACCCAACATCAAGCAGTTACACTTTTTTCTCAGCAGCACATGGATCCTTCTCAAAAATAGATCATATATTATGTCACAGGGCAACTCTTAGACATTATAAAGGAGTAGAGATAATACCATGCATCTTATCTGATCATAATGGAATGAAACTGGAAATCAACGATAAAAGAAGGAAGGAAAAATCATGCATCACTTGGAGAATGAACAATAGGTTACTGAATGATCAATGGGTTATAGAAGACATCAAGGAGGAAATTAAAAAATTCTTAGAGATAAATGAAAACACAGACACAACATATCGGAATCTATGTGACACAATGAAAGCAGTTTTAAGAGGGACATTCATTTCCTGGAGTTCTTTCCTCAAAAAAAGAAAAAACCAACAAATAAATGATCTCACACTTCATCTCAAAATCCTAGAAAAAGAAGAGCAAAACAACAGCAAAAGAAGTAGAAGGCAAGAAATAATTAAAATCAGAGCTGAAATTAATGAAATCGAAACAAAAGAAACAATTGAAAAAATTGACAAAACTAAAAGTTGGTTCTTTGAAAAAATAAATAAAATCGACAGACCCTTAGCCATGCTAATGAAGAGAAGAAGAGAGCGAACTCAAATTACTAGCATACGGGATGAAAAAGGCAATATCGCAACAGACACTTCAGAAATACAGAAGATAATCAGAAATTATTTAGAATCCTTATACTCCAATAAAATAGAAGATAGTGAAGGCATAGATAAATTTCTTAAGTCATATGATCTGCCCACATTGAGTCAGGAGGATATAGACAACCTAAACAGACCAATATCAATTGAGGAAATAGAAGAAGCCATCAAAAGACTACCAACTAAGAAAAGCCCAGGACCGGATGGGTATACAGCAGAGTTTTACAAAACCTTTAAAGAAGAACTAATACCAATACTTTTCAAGCTATTTCAGGAAATAGAAAAAGAGGGAGAACTTCCAAATTCATTCTACGAGGCCAACATCACCCTGATTCCTAAACCAGACAAAGACACTTCAAAGAAAGAAAACTACAGACCAATATCTCTAATGAACCTAGATGTAAAAATCCTCAATAAAATTCTGGCGAATCAGATACAGAAACATATCAAAAAAATTGTGCACCATGATCAAGTAGGATTCATCCCTGCGATGCACGGCTGGTTCAATATACGGAAATCAATAAATGTTATTCACCACATCAATAGACTTAAAGATAAGAACCATATGATCATCTCGATAGATGCAGAAAAAGCATTCAACAAACTACAGCATCCCTTTATGTTCAAAACTCTAGAAAAACTAGGGATAACAGGAATATACCTCAATATTGTAAAAGCTATCTATGCTAAGCCTCAGGCTAGCATCATTCTAAATGGAGAAAAACTGAAGGCATTCCCTCTAAAATCTGGAACAAGACAGGGATGCCCTCTCTCACCACTTCTGTTCAACATAGTTCTCGAAACACTGGCCAGAGCAATTAGACAGACGAAAGAAATTAAAGGCATAAAAATAGGAAAAGAAGAACTTAAATTATCACTATTTGCAGGTGACATGATTCTATACCTAGCAGACCCAAAAGGGTCTACAAAGAAACTATTAGAGCTAATAAATGAATTCAGCAAAGTGGCAGGATATAAAATCAACACACATGAATCAAAGGCATTCCTGTATATCAGCGACAAATCTTCTGAAATGGAAATAAGGACAACCACTCCATTCACAATATCCTCAAAAAATAAAATAAAATACTTGGGAATCAACCTAACAAAAGAGGTGAAAGACTTATACAATGAAAACTACAGAACCCTAAAGAGAGAAATACAAGAAGATCTTAGAAGATGGAAAAATATACCCTGTTCATGGATAGGCAGAACTAACATCATCAAAATGGCGATATTACCAAAAGTTCTCTATAGGTTTAATGCAATGCCAATCAAAATCCCAACGGCATTTCTTGTAGAAATAGAGAAAGCAATCATGAAATTCATATGGAAAAATAAAAGACCCAGAATAGCAAAAACAACTCTAAGCAGGAAGTGTGAATCAGGCGGTATAGCGATACCAGATTTCAAACTATACTACAGAGCAATAGTAACAAAAACAGCATGGTACTGGTACCAAAACAGGTGGGTGGACCAATGGTACAGAATTGAGGACACAGAAACCAATCCACAAAATTACAACTATCTTATATTTGATAAAGGGGCTAAAAGCATGCAATGGAGGAAGGATAGCATCTTCAACAAATGGTGCTGGGAAAACTGGAAATCCATATGCAACAAAATGAAACTGAATCCCTTTCTCTCGCCATGCACAAAAGTTAACTCAAAATGGATCAAGGAGTTTGATGTCAAATCAGAGACACGGCATCTGTTAGAAGAAAAAGTCAGCTACGATCTACATACTGTGGGTTCGGGCTCCAAATTCCTCAATAAGACACCCATAGCACAAGAGTTAATAACTAGAATCAACAAATGGGACTTACTCAAACTAAAAAGTTTTTTCTCAGCAAAAGAAACAATAAGAGAGGTAAATAGGGAGCCTACATCCTGGGAACAAATCTTTACTCCTCACACTTCAGATAGAGCCCTAATATCCAGAGTATACAAAGAACTCAAAAAATTAAACAATAAGAAAAAAAATAACCCAATCAACAAATGGGCCAAGGACCTGAACAGACACTTCTCAGAGGAGGACATACAATCAATCAACAAGTACATGAAAAAATGCTCACCATCTCTAGCAGTCAGAGAAATGCAAATCAAAACCACCCTAAGATACCATCTCACTCCAGTAAGATTGGCAGCCATTATGAAGTCAAACAACAACAAGTGCTGGCGAGGATGTGGGGGAAAGGGTACACTTGTACATTGTTGGTGGGACTGCAAATTGGTGTGGCCAATTTGGAAAGCAGTATGGAGATTTCTTGGAAAGCTGGGAATGGAGCCACCATTTGACCCAGCTATTCCCCTTCTCGGTCTATTCCCTAAAGACCTAAAAAGAGCATACTACAGGGATACTGCTACATCGATGTTCATAGCAACACAATTCACAATAGCAAGACTGTGGAACCAACCTAGATGTCCTTCAATAGACAAATGGATAAAAAAAATGTGGCATTTATACACAATGGAGTATTACTCTGCATTAAAAAATGACAAAATCATGGAATTTGCAGGGAAATAGATGGCATTAGAGCAGATTATGCTAAGTGAAGCTAGCCAATCCCTAAAAAACAAATGCCAAATGTCTTCTTTGATATAAGGAGAGTAACTAAGAACAGAGTAAGTAGGAAGAGCATGAGAAGAAGATTAACATTAAACAGGGATGAGAGGTGGGAGGGAAAGGGAGAGAGAAGGGAAATTGCATGGAAATGGAAGGAGACCCTCATGGTTATACAAAATTACATACAAGAGGAAGTGAGGGGAAAGGGGAAAAAAACAAGGGGGAGAAATGAATTACAGTAGATGGGGTAGAGAGAGAATAGGGGAGGGGAGGGGAGGGGAGGGGGGATAGTAGAGGATAGGAAAGGCAGCAGAATACAACAGACACTAGTATGGCAATATGTAAATCAGTGGATGTGTAACCAATGTGATTCTGCAATCTGTATACGGGGTAAAAATGGGAGTTCATAACCCACTTGAATCAAAGTGTGAAATATGATATGTCAAGAACTATGTAATGTTTTGAAAAACCAACAATAAAAATTTAAAAAAAAAAGAAAGAAACTTGCACCTATCCTACACCTAAGCAATCTCACCCAAGAGAATTTAAGTGCATGTCCATAAAATGATTTGTAAAACAATTTAACAACATCATTTAAAATTAACAAAATCTGGACACAGTCCAAATGTCCATCAGAAGGGAAACAATCAGATGTGTACAATTACAGTGAAGTATGACACAGCAATGACAATGAAGAAATCACTGCTATATGTAATATAGCTACATTAAGGTAATCTCACAAACATGATGATTAAAAGAAGCCCGACACAAAAAAGTTTGTAACATAAAATTCCATGTATATAAAATTCAAGAACAAGCAAAGGTATTGAGAGGAAATAAAAATCGTAACAGTCGTTGTGTATGGAAGGGTCAGATTGACCACATAGTCGCAGGTGGGAAATGTTCTATATCTTACATGACTTTAGATTCTATCAAACCTATTAAATTGTACCCAAAGATCTTTTCATTTTACTCTATGAACATTTTACCTGAGTTAATAAAATATAGAAATGAATAGAACATTGAAAATGATATGATAAACTAAGGGAAAAAGTCAAACAAAAAATCTAATTAAAATTAGTATAAGTAAAGGAGTTATAAGATCAAAGAAGGCAAAATAATTTTTAAATAAAAGGAATTAACAAAGATAATTGAAAATAATGACTTATTTAAAACAGAATGAATAAACTTTAAAAGGACAATGTTTTGACATATATAATCAAGAATGAAAATGAGTATATAACTACAACTATGTAAGAAATTTTAAAGATCATAAAAATGTTTATGATCATATATAATGATTACCACTAAATTTGAAAATCTAGGTCAAAGGGATTATTTTCAAGAAATACATAAACTAATAAAATTGTTGTTTTAAAAAAATGTAAGCCCATGATAGCTCAATAACTGTAGAAAATAAAAAAACCCTACCTTCCCAAAAAGTCGCTAGGATCAGACAGTTTTAAAGATGAATTCTACAAAATCTTCATAAGCCAGTATCTGTTATTTTAACTCTTCAGTGGATTTAGGAAGATATAAAATTTTCCCATTTATTTAAAAAAGAAGGCGTAATTATATTAAAGCTGGGCATAGGTAGAACAAAAGAGGAAGCTTAAATTGCATATCAATATGGATTTCAATAGCATTTCAATGAAATAAAATAACAGCACATTTAATTCACCATACACAGTCTCCATGCTCATTATGACCATGTCAGGTTCATTTTGAAAACAGAAGGTGGCTATAATGAAAATTTAAGTAATGCAAATAATTGCCTGAATAGGACAAACAGAAACCAAGTAATCTCAATAGATGATAGAAGACATTACTAAAATTCCACATCCATTTTTTATTTAAAAATACACTTTGAAAAATGAAAATGTAAATAAATGTTTTTACTATTTGAAGCATATCTACCAAAGATCTTACAACAAACATGCTTAATAGTGAAACATTCAAAGCTGTGCCAATCAACCAACAATAAAACAGGATGCTCAATAATTATGCTTCTATTCAATATTGTTCTCACATCCTTGACACTGCAGTAAGACAAGAAAAAGAATTAAACATAAATATTGACTAATAAAATTCTGAATTTTAATTCTCAGTAGTTATATATGATTCTCTATCCTGAAGATCTTAAAGAAGTTAACTGAAATTATTATAAAGCTAGTAAAAAAGAAATCCACTAAATTAACTACATAAACTTAAATACAAAAACTAAAAGAGCATGAATCTGAACCCTTATAACTTCCAGTCCCCACCACACCTACAAACTTACTTGTATCCACCATCCACTTCAGTTCTTTCTCTGTTCAAGTTAATAATATACTATCATTAACAGTTTTCCCAAATGATCATATTCCTTAAACATGCACTAGCAGGGTAAGGAAACTTCATTTCCTTCATATCCTTCCCAATCCTTAATGTTTTCAGTTTGTTTAACTTTAGCCATTGTAGCTTGTGTATATGATGGACAGCTCACCGTGGCTTTATTTTAAAGTCCCCCTGTGACTAATTAGTGTTAAGCCCCTTTTGAGTTATTGAGCCATTTGTCTATCCTCTTTTGCAACTTGTTTTTTCAAAATATTTACTCATTTTTTAATAGGCCTAATATTTCTTACTGATGTGTAGTTCTTTACATATACAGAATATGAGTTCTTTATGGAATATAAGTATTACAAATATTTTCTCTCACTCTGCAGCCTGCCCTTTTACTACATTAATAGGTCTTTTGATAAGTGAGGTTCTTGATTTTAACAAAGTTCCATTTATCTTTTTCAGTTATGTTTAGTGATTTTGTGCCCTGTTTAAGAAATATCTGCCAACATTAAGATCATGAAAATATTATCCTACATCTTCTTTAAAAATATTTGGTGTTTTATCTATCACATGTCTTTGATTATTATTTGAAATTATATGTGGGGAATCCAAATTGAATTTTTTATATTAATGTACAATTAATCCAGCATTGTTGACTGAAAAGATCCGGTTTTTCTTATTTAAAATTGTCTTCACTCTTCTCAGCCAACCTGATGCAATTTTATTTCTATTCTTGCTGTCTCCCAGAACTCATTTGAGAAACCCTAGATTTCCTAAGTATCAAATGCAGTGGGTATTTTCCCACCTTGATCTTACCTACTTCTTGGCCTTAAAACTTCTCTTCTGCTGTCTTCCAGAACAGCATTCCTGTTTTACTCTGCTTTTTCACCTCTGTGACTGGAAGACCAGACCAGAACAATTGTAGTGTAGGAAAAGTGTATTTGAGGCTCACAGATTCAGAGGTCTCAGTCCATAGACAGCAGGCTCCATTCCCTGGGGCTCAAGGTGAGGCAAGACTTCATGGTGGAAGAGTGTGGTGCAGGGCAGTGGCTCACATCAAGACCAGGAAGCAGAGAGAAACTCCCCTCTCCAGATACAACTTTGTACCCCAGAGCCACGCCCCCAGCGCCCCACCTCCTCCACCCCAGCCATCTCCACCTACCAGTTAATCCCACCAGGGATTAATTCACTGGTTAGTTTAAGGCCCTCACCACCTGATCATTTCCTCTGTGAACCCTCCCGTATTGTCTCACGGGTGAGCTTTTGGGGGACACCACAGCTAAACCCTAGCAATGCCCTTTTGGCTTTTCTTAATTACTGCTCCTTTCCTCCCCCGGGGCCTTCCTAGGTCTTCCTTTTGCTCCTCTTTCCAGACTCTCCCACATGCCACGACATCTGGTCCAGATCCACACCTCTACCTCTGCTCATGGATGACTCCCCAGTGTTCTTCCAGCCCAGGTTTCTAATTGTAAAGCACAGACAAGGATACTCAAACATACCCAAGACCAAATTTACTAATTCCATCAAGAAAGTCTAAGAAATTTTCCAGTTAAAATTTATACACAAAAACTAAAAGACCATGAGTCAGGCGGGACTTGTTATGGTTTGGATGTGAGGTGTCCCCGCAAAGCTCACCTGTGAGACAATGCAAGAAGGTTTAGAGGAGAAATGACTGGGTTTGAGAGCTTTGAACAACAGTGAATGGTCCCCTGATGGGATTAACTGGGTGGTGGCTGAAGGTGAGTAGGATAGGACAGGGAGCGTGCCCTGGGGTATATTTTCGTTTCTAGACGGGGAGTCTCTCTCCACTTCCCGATCATCACGTGAGCCACTTCCCTTCAGCAGACCCTTCCACCATGGTGTCCTACCTTACCTCCAGCTGGAGGAATAGAGCAGGCCGTCTATGGATGGAGACCTCTGAAACCCTGAGCTCTCAAATAAGCTTTTCCTCCTCCAAAATTGTTCTTGTCAGGTCTTTTAGTCACAGCAGTGAAGAGGGTGACTAAAACAGGACTCCTTTAACTTCTAATTCCACCACCTCTAAGAGCTTCTTAAAACATTCCCACCACATCTTCCTCCTTGGATCCCCAGTAGCTAAAAATGAGCCCCTCTGTGGCCTCCACCTGAAACCTTGAAATGCCCTTCAGTTGCCTCTTTGGCCTGTAAGTGGGTTCCGATTGCTTGACTTACTAATCTGCTCAGACCCCACGACCACTGTCTCCACCGCGGGTGTCTCCCCTGGTGTTCAAACAACCTTCTGCCTCCTGTTGTTCTCCTATTATCAGTTTCCAGACAAAAATCTCCTAACTGGTAATGAACATCCTTCCTCTTCCTACATCCCAGGAAGTTATGCTGGTCAAGTTACACTAGGTCCACACGAGAACCCCCTGTAAACAAGCCCCGGGACAAGCACGCACCCAGCTGTGCAGTGCGAAAGGCTTGGCTGCAGGAGCAGGGGCCTGAGGCTCGCCAGCTTCCCACAGGCCTGAGCATTAGAGCTGGAGTGGAGGTTGGATATCCCCAGGCTGGATATCCGGTCATCACCATTACCGAGTAGATCCTCATTTCCTCTTTATACTTTGCAGTGAAATGTCACTCATTCAATGGCATTTTGACATCTAGGATGCTAACATCATCCCCTTCTCCATCCACCAACAGCTTCAAAGACGTTTGTCACGCGGAGATGTGTGGCGCTGCAGGGGCACAGTCTCAGCTCCGTGAGCTAGGAGGCTGCTTGTTCTGCGTGACTGTTTGGGGTTTTGTTGAATCAGACCCCCAGGAATAAAAACTGCAGGCCAACGCTCAGGATTACACCAAAGCAAAAGGCAAACCCAAGCGAACCTTAGTGCTTGTCACTGTGAGATCCAAAAGGAGCAAGGAACAGGGATAGCAGTACCACGTCCCCCAAAGAGCCCCAGGGTCCTAAGAATCCTGGGGCCAGAGAGGCTGCTTGCAGGGGAGAGAGGAGTTCCTGGGATCTCTGACAAAGAAAGAGTAGGACCAGTTGATCTGGTCCTGAAACAGGGACTCAGACCAGCCAGGCACAGCCCGTGCGCTGTGAAGCGCACCCACCCCAAGAGAAATGTCACCCTCTCCTCCCCGCCAGCATGAAGACACGAGATTTTACATGTTCCTTTTATTCTCCTAAGTAGAAATGCCTCAGAGCGCAGCGGGTCACAAGCTGGAAGAGCCCCCGTGTAAGAGACAAGCAGGAGTGACACAAACCCTGGGACTCCTTTCCCAGAAGGGAAATCCTTCAAAAAGCGAGTCTTGTTGGGGAAAGGTGGCAACCGGCGGTACCCATTGATGTGGTGTGTTTCTGCTTCATCTGACTCAAGAGCGTGTGCGTCACACTGCTCAGAGAATAATAAGCCCATCTTATCTCCTTAGGGGATTCTGCACCTTTGGGGGATACATTATCCTGGAAATCAAATTAAATTCCCATTCACATCGAGCTCATCTCGCATGTCTCCACGGCCGGGTTCAGCAGCCAGGGGAGGAGACGCCGCCAGGCCTGGCCTCTGCGAGGAAATGGGTTTTAAGCATCTAGTTCAATTTCAACACTTGGAAATCATCCATCTTTATGAGGAAATGAAATCAGCTGATCTTTTACTTTGTTCATTGGAAGGCAAAGAGATTTCTCTGCATCAGAAAAGAGTCTTGTGACCTCAAGGACACCTGCTCTCTCTGCAGCTGTGAGGTCTCGGTGGCAGACGTGAGTATGAAGGGACTGTCAAGGATGGGTGATCTGAGCCAACAGCCGGGTCAGAGACGCTGGGAACCCCAAACGGCAGTTAATTTTAATTTTAATTTTAATTGGCCTTGGCATACCCTGGGTGACTTCTTGTGCAATAAATCCATCCTCCTAGTTATTAGCTTAATTAACCTAATTATCAGTTGGGCTAATATTTAAGTTGGTTGGTTTTCTCTAAGTCACTCACAGAACAAAAGGACCCAAGAGAATGTAGAATGGGAGCACAGGGACTGAGGTCACCCTGATGGGCAACTGGGAGTTGATGGGCATCCCCACCTGGATCTCAGGCACGCTGCTGACCTAGGGCCGTCTGGGGAAACAGGGTTCTGAATCGGTTGGGCCCCCAGCTTCTGCAGTCATCCTCCATAGAATTTCTGTCAATGATGAGGTCAGGAAGTGGCCCTAAGTCACAGGCCTGTGGCCTCCCATGCCTCTATGTCCCTGTGCCTCTTGCCTGCAGTACCTTTAGCCTTAAACTTCACAGGACTCTCTGCACCCCAGACTTGATGCATCAGCTCAGTGGTACCTCCTGCAGGCAGCATCCCCAGGGGGCTTCCTAGTCATTGTCCTTGTATCAATACCACCCAGCACATTGACTTGTGGGGGAAGGACCTCAATAAATGTTTGATGAAGAAATGAATCAATTACCCTGTGCTTAGCACTTTTAACATTGATACTAATTGCCTGTTTTCTTATTTATCACTCCCATCCCTGTGAGCCCCTTGAGGATAAGAAACTCATTTTATTCTTCCGTATGTCCTGGCTCTTAATAATGCATAGAAAAGGCGCTTGGAAAGTCGGCATCTATTCCCACTTTGGGAAACTGGGGTTTTGTGAAACAAGCAAGCTTTTGTGGAAATCTTTCCAGCTTAGAAAGGGTTTCCTCATTTGTTATTATTGCTTATCCTCGTGGGGTCAAAGAGGGCCGAGAGGTCTGAGGGAAATGGGTTCTTGTTCTCACCGAACTCACAGGGAAGCTAAAGCTCATGAGATTACAGGAGCTTTGTCCATGAACGTGTGGCTCAGGGCCTGGTTCTGAGTCTGTCCTCCGTTCCTTTCTCACGGACAGCCATGGTGTGCTGCGTTTCTCATCCACAAATCCCCTCTCCCAGGGGCATCCTCCTCCAAGTGGGCTATGAACAATGTCCGTTCCAGGCTCCCCTCGTTGCAGTTTGAGGCTAAAATAAAGCACACACAGCAGTACTGGTGTCAAAATGACACTCCTGAAAAGTGATGTCCAGAGGAGCATGACCTTCAGGGACAAGAATTTCAGAAACTGATCCGGGTGAGAGACAGTGGTGGATAACAACTCTGTGCCGTAAGCTGGGTGGCCCCGACACTCAGTCATTGGGCACATTATATAAAATGACAGTATTCGTCCTTCTTTGCTGTGGATCAAATATTCCCAATATAGCAGCTTGCACCAAAGGTAGACATTACTATTGCACCCAGTGTGGGAGCATCAGAACTCAGAGGCAGCCTAGCCAAGTGTCCTAGCCCAGAGTCTCCAGTGGAGCTGCTGGCTGGGCTCTGCCTCCTGAAGGCCTGACTGAGGACGCAAGATCCACTTTCACACGGTGCCCTCACATGGTGATTGCTGTTGGTGGAAGGCCTCAGGTCCTCTCCATTTGGACCTCTCCCCATTAAGGACACTTGGGTGTCCCTAGGATGGTGCTGGTTTTGCTCAGAGTGAGTGACCCAAGAGACTGCAAGTGATGTTTCAGGACACACTGGTCAACACTGGCTCCTTGGCGTTTGAGGACACAGCAGAAGCAGAAGTTTTCTTTGCCCTTCTCCCAAAGCAGAACATAATCCCAACCTTCCTCCCTGAAGTAGGTCAGAAGACCCTCACTCTAGATGTACCCTTCCTTTCCCTGCAGAAAAAGTATGCGTTTACCCTCTGTTTTAAGTCAGCTTTTGTCACTGCTGTGACTAAAAAGATGCAACCAGAGCAACTGTAAGGAGGAATAGTTTATTTGAGGCTCACGGTTCCCGAGGTCTTAGTCCACAGCTTCATTCCTTGGGGCTCAAGGTGACACAGAACATCATGGAGGAAGAGTGTGGCAGAGGGAAGCAGCTCACATCACCATCAGGAAGCAGAGAGAGAGAGAGAAGTCTCCAATTGCGGGATACAAATATATACCCCATAGCCACGCCCCAAAGCCCACTTCCTGCAGCCACACCCCACCTGCCTCCAGTTACCACTCAGTTAATCCCACCAGGGACAGATTCACTGAGCAGGTTAAGGCTATGATGCAATCATTTCTCCTCCAAACTTTCTTGCATTGTCTCACACGTGAGCTTTTGGGGACACCTCACATCCAAACCATGACACCCTCCAAGACATAGAGAGGCCAAGAAGACCTGAACAAACAGGCCAGTTGATTGCCATTCCCTCATGTCCCGTGGTCACCTTTCTCCACGCCATCTATCCGTGCACTTCTGCATCACACTTAGCATAAAAAAGGCAGTTTTCTCTAGTTCACACCTAGCAACTCAGGAGGCTGAGGCAGGAAGATTGCAACTTGAGGCCAGCCTGAGAAACTTAGCAAGACCCTGTGTCAAAAGAAAAGAAAAAGGGCTGGGGATGTACCTGGTGGTAGAGCACCCTTGGGTTCCAGCTCCCATACAGAACACAAAAACTAACACAGGGTTTTCCCTGTTGGTTTCTTTAGGTCTTTGTTTCTGAAGCCTCCGTGACACATGAAACTTACACTAAACAGTTAATTGGTCTTTTATCACAGGTGCCTCAGCCGTGGACCTTGGGCTGCAAGAGAAAAGGACCTGGACCTCTAAGGTCCTGCCAGGTCTAACATTCCCCAGGGCACAGGAGCCGGGTGTCCTTGCTGATTTGCCACTGCCCTGCGAGCCACACAGTGCTTCTTCAGGGAGAAGGAAGGACAGGAAAGGGAAAAGGTCAGGCTCTGCCCCCCACACTCGTGCCATGGCATCTTGAGTCAAGCAGGAACATGAAGTGGCAGAAAAGGTTTAAGTCCATTTTTGCAGGATTTTGTTTGTTTGTTTGTTTTCCTTATCCACAAAGTCACCTTGAGACTGGCTGCTCGATTGCAGTAAAACAGCCCCAGCTATTCCTCGGCCAGCCCCTCTTTCCTCTGTGGTCCTGCTTGGCCTGGGCTGCCTGCCGCCCCAGGAGCAGGGCTGCTGCCCTGCACTGGCTGCTGGGGAAGGGCTATGTATAGATGCTCCACCTGGGAAACTGGGCCACAGCAGGGCTACCCGGTGGTTTGTGTGTTGTCCCCATTAGAACCTGCAAAGACTAGTGACTGCAGCCGTGGGCAGGATGCAGGGCTGCTGCAGTGCAGGGTGGTAGGTGGCACAGCAGTGATCTGGTACCCGCAGCAGTCGGGCTGCTGGGCGGGGGGTAGGAATATGTGTGGCCTTGAAAATGGACTTCCCATGAGGGGGTGTGAATGAGGGAGGGAAGAAGCCTCGGCACCTCCACCCCTCTGAGCTGCCTCTTGACCACAGTCGGAATAGGCTCCATTTAGAACCTCCCCCTCCTCCTCCTATTCAGTGAGGCCCCAATGATCAGATGTCCTTGTCCCTGAGCAGGGATACCCTGCTCTTCTTACCCCCAGGCAAAACCTTCCCTGCCTGGGTATCATGTACCCAGAAGGAAATAAACATCCCCCTGCCGCAGAGTGCCTGGCCCCACACCGAGCTGCAGAGTCCCGCCCTGGGGGTGCAGGCTGTAGAATACCTTGAAGACCACCCAGGGCCACTGCAGGGAAGCCTTCTGACCTGGGTGGTTGGCTCACACCTCAGTACAGGCCTGGCCTCTGCTCCTCCTCCTGAAGGAGCCTCTGCATAAGGAAAGGGAGATGGTCTCCTGTTGGAGGTGACATCACAGGAACCCAGCTGAAGAGGTGGGCTAAGTGGGACTTCTCAATGTTGATATATAATTGAAAACAATAACAGAAAACCCTTGCTATTTTATTAATTCCAGAAGAAAGACCAAGACCTGCTGGAGGGGTTAATGGGAGCCAGATTCCAGCCCCATGTGGCACTTCCTGCCCTAGGAAGTAAGCTTTCTGTCCCTGTGGGCTTTCAAGCAACAATATGTCAAGAATATTGGGCAAACTTTACATGAAAGATAAATTTCAAGAGACTCAAAAACCAATTGAGAATTTTTTTTAATGGAGTTGACAAAGTGGAGGGGTGTGGGAATACCCAGAGACTTGAGCAGGGGGGTTCCTGACTATTGAGCCCCAAGTCCCAGGAGCAGTCCCCTCCTCTAGTTCTTCCCCAACTTGAGAAAGCTTCAGGGTCTGCGGGGAACCAGGCAGTGTCCTCCTCCACGGCCTCCAGGAGGGGGGCCAGGAAGAGAAGGCGGCCTCTTCAACTCTGAGTATCTTGGTATCTGTCAAGGAAAGAAAAAAAATCGCCCAGAAGATAAGGAAAATACTCCAAATCACTTCCAGCCTGAATATTTAACAAAATCGGGGTTTGATTTTTTTAAATAAGGCATCCATCGGTGGCTCTTTTTAAGCAACAAAGAGACTGTTTCATGCAAATTTCCCCTCAGGGCTTTCATTAAGATGTTAACATCTTTCTTGTCACAATATCTCCCCCATTACAATGAGTCACAGTATCTCTTTTTTCTCTTGCTGAGACATCTTTGTAAGATGAACTCTCTGGGCTGAGAACAGGGTCTAACTTTTTTCTTTTTTAAAGTGAAAACCTCTTATTGGGAGTTCCAAAGAAAGGACTGGGAGATAAAAGATTAAAACAGAAAAAAAGGCTTCACAGTGCGGTGAGATCAGACATGAGGAAGAAATGGTTTGCTGGACTCTGGGGTTTCCATTTAACTCCTGTTAGGCCACATGCATCTCTCAAGAGGGCTGGGAACATACTAGAACCCTTCTGTTTCTACCGTAGGGAATGGCATCGAAGCCCCCATGCCCCCACCTCTCCATCCAGCCCTTAGCTCCCTCACTGGGCCACAGGTTATGAAGTGGCGGCCTGATCTCAAGGTCCTTCCTCTGCAGAGCTCATTCCTTGGTCCTGGAATGAAACATACGGTGACAGGAAGATATATACATATATATTACTGTATGGCTGTGGAGAGGGGCAGGGGTTTTTTTGTGTAAAGTTCAAAACGGGGAGAGCAGCCAAGCCTGGTGGTGCAAACCTGTGATCCCTGCTGCTCAGGAGGCTGAGGCAGGAGGATGGTGAGTTCAAGGCCAGCTTGGGCTACTTACTGAGACCTGTCTCAAATAAAAATAAAATAAATAAATAAAGGGCTAGGCTTGTGGCTCCACGGTAGAGTGCTTGCCTAGGATGTTGTGAGGTCCTGGGTTCAACCCCCAGCACCAGATAAAAGAAAAAAAAATGATAGAAAAAAGGAAGAGCAGGAAGTTTCCATTCAGAGGAAGCAGCTCTTAAGGACACAGGCTGTTCCTTCAGACCAGGGGTCAGTGAGGCTTCTGTACCAGGTCAGAGAGTGGACGTTCTAAGTGTTGAGGGAGGGCCACATGGTCCCTTACCACAGCCACACAACTCAGCTGTCCCTTGTAGCAAAAAACAGGTTCCCTGTGTTTTAACTTTATTTATGGACCCTGAGATTTGAATGTGGTATAGTTGTCCCATGTCACACGCCAGAACAAAAGTCTTTTTTAATCATTTAAAAGTGTGAGCACTACTCTTAGCTCATGGGTCATAGGAAAGAGGCAGCAGGCGATGAGGCTTCCCCTCTTCTGCCTTGATCCCTCAATCTCTGTGACCAAGTCTGGCCACCTGATCACTTCGTACTGAGCCTGATATGCATGAGACCAGTGTCCCAAGCTCTGGAGTGGCCACTAATGGCTCCTGGGGACTCCCTTTCAGCCCAGGCTTCTTCTGCCACCTGACCCCTAATGCAGTATCCCAGCAAGGAAACGCCATAGGAATGTCCAAAGGTGCTTCTCTTCAGCTTCTCGGACGGGATTCAAGTGTGTGGGAGGTGAGTCGGGGAGGCAAAGGCCCTTCAAGGAGACGTGGCTCAGAGAAGAATGCTTTTAGAGTCATTTTAAGATAGGTCGGTGCTAAATATTCATCCGGAAAGGCAGGAGGCGTGGGAGAAGGGTAGAGGGAATGCAGCCTCCGTGGGAGATGAGCACATGTTGTTCTGCAGTTGCCGGTGGGGTCCCAGGTGTTGACATCACCGCAGGAGGGCAGGGGGCTTATTCCACTTAGACCTAGACCAGAAGGGGTTCAGAGTGAGACTGAGCCTTGTTGACACTGCCACTGGGCCTCGCTGATGCTATAGCAAGGACGTGGCACCCTGAAGGGGTACAGCCAGTGCTTGCTGGAGACGCCTCCTCCCTGATCCCCAAGACCCGCCAGGCAGGGCCTGCTCTAAGAGGAGGCCCAGAGAACACGTCGAATGCGCACAGCAAAGGGAACTGAGGGTGCTGTGGCTTGGACCCCGATCTTCAGATCCTGGCTGCGTGACCCTGGGCAAGTCAGTTAACTTGGCATACATCAGTGTCCTCTAGAGAGCAGACCTACTGTGTGTAGTGTTGGGATTAAATAAGATAAATTAAATGAGATAATATTCATACAGAAGACTGCGCAGCCGATGACATGGTAAGAATAAAAGCTAGCCAAGCCAGCTTTTGTCATCGACATAAATATCAACACTTCTCAGAGACTCTTCTTTATTTTCCATCAGATGCATAATTTCTAATTAGTTACGTGAACGGATCTCACAGTGCTTTTCACTTAAACATTTGGTGGGTCCTCTTTCTGTGGACCTGAATGGCTTTCAGCTTGTGGTCGATGGTATTGTAATAGGGTTTTGAACTCAAGTTTGGATTGCTTCCCCTCTCCCAGCATGTGGTTATCTGGGTCTGCACTATTGTAAGCAATTCCAATGTAAACTTCTGTATAACATATATTTTGATTTATAGGCAGTAATTTTCTCCACTCCAACCAAAGGGAAGTTGGTGGGAAGCTCGTGCTCACAGGACTTTCTTCTTCCCAGCCTGTCCTCCTGCAGACTAACACCAAACTTCAGTGATCCCAGAGAACCCTCTCTGCAGGGAAAGGTGCCAGCATTGGGTTCTCTTATTGGGGCTTGGTTTTGCTAATAGGAAGGGGCAGCTTTACTTTCTTTTATTTCCCTTTTTCTGACTCTCATGTGAGATGACTGCCTCCCTCCTCACTCCACTACTGCAGTTTGCTACTTGTTTACATTGTCCAGCTGCAGTTTCAATGGACACAAGGTTTCCTCCCCAGTAGATGTGTATGGACCCTTAAGGCACTTTGAACTCAGAATTTTCTCTAGCTTCTCTATGATATGCATTTCCCATTTATTTCCTTGGGTATCTGAGTTTTGTTGTCTTTCATGAAGCTTTAAATCTCTGAGGACCTTAACCCATCATCCTTAGCACTGAGAGTGTTGATTCAGGTAAGGATGAAATTAAATCCCTCCACAGCTGCAAGAGGGGAAGATCCTATTTCCTTTTAGTTTTTTGAATATCACAGTCCCCACACAGTCAAGGCTGCAAACTGTAAATTACACATCTGGACTTTTCTCCACCTTGCTCCAGCTGTCGCAACAAAGCACACAATCATTCATTTCCCTATGCTTCCTTATGTTTCACTTCTCACATATTTTTAAAATATTTCCTCCTTTAGAGTCTCTTTCTAGAATTTCTGTCATCTCCTGATAGCATCTTAATAATTGTTGCTATGAAACAACAACAAAAAAAAAATGCCTGCTAGCACAAGTTTGCAGCAAACAACCCTGACCCTGGCACAGAGCAGTAGCTCCTTAAATGTTTACAGAAGGAAGAAATAAATGGTGCTCTCCATAATTTGCTTCCTGTGTTATAATTTACAATAACTTGTATTTCATCCTATGCAGTCTTTTCACTGTTAATTTAATGGAATCGCATCTGTGAGATAAAGCAGAGCCCAACGCCACCCTCCTCGGAAGCTCGTCTTGTCATTCAGGAGTACATTTTCCTCTTTCTCTGTCGGAGTCTGGGAGTGTAAATGTGTCACACTGGATTTAAAATCTTATAAGCTTTCTCTAATCCTCCTTGCTTCTGTAGTTCAGGTTGCAAGACCTCAGCCACTTAGAAGTGTATTTCTCTTCTTTTAGTAACATGATGCACCCTTTCTTTGTCTTTAAAGCTTTACAGGAGTATTTTCTGATCATCCTTCTCTGGTAATTAATCTTGAAAGGGACTCTCTGCAGATTAAATTCTTTATTTTAAAAAACCTCTCAGAAACCTTCGACTCCTGCGTCATCTTTACTGCTTCCACACTTGTTAAATTTCCTGCTCGCTCTTTTCCATAGAAAAAAATTTTTCCTATCTTATTATTTTTTCATGCCTTACAATTACCTTTTCTTTCATCCTTCTTTTTTTTTTTTATTCGTTTGTCGCTTAGTTTTCTATCTCGTCTTCAGTCTCAGTGAGCAATTTGTCTCAGTGTGTGGATTCTGCCATTTTTTAGTTCCGACAATATTTGACTTTTTGCACAACATCTGTGCCGTAGCCCCCGTCTCAGCCTGCTGTTTGTATTGCTGTGTACCTGGCTGTATTACTAGTATTAATCCTTAAATCTTGCATTTTTTCCCCTGGCGTGCTTTCTCTGTTTCCTGACGCCTGGTTCATGTATACGTTTGTCTCATTTCTGTCACTTTTCATAGTTTCTCCAGTTTTTATAACATATTTTTTTTTCTGTTGGCTGCATAACCTGCATGAATTTGGGTGACTGTAGGAAAGAGGGGGCCCGGGGACCTTCAGACAAAGTTGCAATGTGTCACCGCCTGGCAGAGAAGAAGCAGCCAGTCAGTCACAGGTGACCCAGGGAGAAGGGCTGATGGACCCAGAGGCGCTTGAACAAGAGGAAGCTCCAGGATCCCTCCAGCTGGAGGGCAAGGGAAGTGAAGGGCCCCTCACCTGCTGTCCCTGCGGCGCAGGAAAGACCCCTTCTGGCCAACCTGCCACACAGGCAGAAGGTAACTGGCCTCCCAGAATGGGGCAGAAAGTGGGGAAGTTTCTGGAGGACTCATGAGCTGAATTTATGGTGCTATGTAAACATGAGAGCTTAATGGGAAGAGTTTAGCAAGAGGTCACGGCCACACAGTCCCTTACAGCCAATTAAGTGTTAGAAATGGAGCGGAAGTGCAGTTTGCATGGAGCCGGCCCAGCCGATAATTAGGCGGGTGGTAGGTTTCCTGAATAGGACAAGGGATCAGGTCTCACCGGCACTAACTCCTCATCAGCTCATAGGCGGGAGGGAGCAAGGCATTCCCAGGAACAAACAGGTCCTGGTGGTTCACTGCGGCATCCAGGGAGCAGGAGAGGGAAGACCCCGGGGTTCCCCGGGGAAAGGCGAAGATGGTGTTTCTGGGACTGCCCGATGAAAGCTCCCGGGCCCAGACACAGGAGCAGCTCGGTCCTCTCTGCAGGTGTGACAAGCGTGGCTGGCCACCCTCCCCTGGAGCGTGAGACCTTCTCCCAAGCAGATTTTGCTTCTGGGATGAGAATTCAGTGTCCATCGGGAGCTTTCAACCTGCTGCATGTTCTGTCTTGTCTGTGTGACCTCCTAGAGGAGAACCAACAGCCATGGGCAGATGAACCATCCATCATGGGCAGATGTGGGAGTCATTTGGGGAAGAAGCCCTCCAAGACGGGGGCAACCCGAGGAGAGCTAAGGCCCCCGAGTCCAGGTGCCGGCCATCCTTGGTGTGAAGGCCATAGAGGGCTGGCAACTGTGAACTGATGGCTGAGCCCACCTTTAAGACCACTTCCAATCCCACGTGATTAGATGATGTGGGCGACTGTGGGGTCTTTATCTGGAGGGGGAGGCCCCTGCTTCTGAATGGTGACCCGAACCCTCAGGAGGAAGGTGGGCTGGGGGTGAGGGCTGAAGTTACATCTTGGTCCTGCCAAGTCTTATGCGACCTGAAACAGATTCTGCAACTTTCTCTACACTGGAAGATGGTGAGTTTCCAACCTCTCAGCTCCGCAGACTGCCCTGCTTTTATGGAGACACACCTACTGCCCCTGCCTCTGCTGGGCCCGTCATTTCTCAGGCAGACCATGACAAAAGCAACCAAGTAAGATGTGAGATCTTGATGTCCCCCGCTGTCCCAACCCCAGTCAATCAGCCCCTGGGGCTCCAGAGCAATCTTTCCAAAATGCAAATCAGACCACATCACTCCCCTGCCTAAAACTCTCCCCAGTCCTTGGTGATAAAAGCCAGGCTACTTAGCAGGCTCTTTAACATGGCTCACCAGTTCAGGGAACTGTGGCCAGCCAGCTGCAGGCTCCCTGGGATCAGGGACCACAAGCGACATGCCTGGGAACTAGCACAATGCCTGCCACCTAAGAGGGGACAAATAAGTGAATTTCCTGCCAGTCCCGATACAGACTGAGAGCGTCTCCAACCAAGCCTGGCGCACCTGCTTTCTGAAGTGTGCTCCTGGCAAGGCCCACCTTGTGTCTTTTCCCCAACACTTCAAGGTCCCTCTGCTTTTCTGGAGGTTTCAGAACATGTGAATCCTATACTGTTCAGAAACTGAGCATGGCTTCCCAAGCGCTCTGGACTTCATGGTATCTGCACAGAGGCTCCTGGTGCCCTGTGGAGACAAAGGTCACCACCCCAGTAAGAAGTGATTCATAGCCTAGGAAGGGGGTTCCCAGTCCCAGAAACAGGGAGAGCTGGAGCTTGGGTTAAGAGAGGGGAACCCAGCGCCTAGCTGAGCCACACTCTCCTCCGGCCAGGTCCATCAGAGTTCCAAATAAGATTTAAGAGGCGACAAGGGGGACTGCAGCGGAGGCCTAGGTCAGTGGAAGTACTTGTTCTGCTCTTAATGAGGCAGGAAAGCCCCACCAGGTAGGCCGGTGGCAGGAGGAAGGCAGCGAGCAGCTGGTAATTTATGGGGAGGCAGGAAAACTGCTGGATTTGACACAAGTAAAGGGAAGATGTCAGGTCGACATCTGTTCCTGACACCTCAGCAACTAATTATTTCTCCATGCACTGCGGTCGGCTGGGTGGAGGAGCCTGGGGCAGGCTCAGTCCTGACAATAAACCCGAGTTTGACTGGCAAAGCAAATAGGTAAATAAATACACACACCCGAAACAATAAATAACACCCCAACCGCTTTCCTCGCCCCAAATGATCAATTGAACTTTGTGCAGGGAGGTGCAGGGGGACAGGGACAGTCACCCCAGGCTTTGGCCTCCAAAGTGGCTGCTCTGGGGGGGGGGAGGTGTCTCCCCCCAGGTGACTTTGAGGAGCAACAGCCCCATTTCTGGGCTTTTACTCCACAGCTGCAGAAAATTCCACACTGAGGGCTGCATCCTCCTGGTTACCAACATCTGTGATTTGGCACCAAGATTTTAAAGACTTTTTTTCTACCCAGCGGCTCCTGTTGGCTTGGACTGCCACCATTGATTTGCAAGTTTCTTTGACACACTCTTTCTGCATCCTTTTCCTTTGTTCAGCCCCCATTCCTGTGTCCCTTCCCACCTCTACCTCCCCTGGGTGTCCAGCAAGGGGACACATCTGGCCAAGGTCCTCAAACACGATCATCCATTTAAACTCTGAGCACGGGTTTCCAGATCTTTTTCTTCACCTGACCAAGGATCTTGTCTGTTGCCCTGGGGTCTGGAGCACAGGGTGAATCCAGTCAAAGTTAAAGGAGGGAAGGAGGAAGGACAGACAGTGGGTGGGTGGACAGACCAGTGGGTCCTGGTGGCAGGAATGAATGATGGTAATTAACACTGTTCGCCCTCCAGAACCCCACGAAGGGAGGCACTTAATTCAAAAATGCAATTGGGGTAGAGAAATGAAGACCTCACCTGCATCTTGGAAACTTTCCAACCCAGAAAAAGAAGTCAAGACCAGGGAAAGACGGAAAGGGGGAGGCCACGACCTGCAGAATGAGAAGAAGCCAGTCACCTCTCCAGTCAAGTGGGGAGAGAGGGACGTGAGGACGAGAGTGGGCCCAGGGCTGTGGGTCAGCCATGCTGTGGATCCTGGCCCAGCGCCACACCCTGCCGAGACTTGGTTTCCTGGTAGAATGGGAACCGCCCTCAGCCCGTGATGCATGCCTATAATCCCAGTAATCCAGGAAGCGTGGGCAGGAGGATCACAAGTTCAAGGCCAGCCTGGGCAACACAGCCAGACCCTCCTGCTGGGTTTCTGTTCTCGCGACTAAAAGGCTCAGGGGTCACTCCAGTTAAACTGAGCTGCACGAAATAACCACACAAGAGACACAAATACCTTTTTCTTTGGGGTCACTGTGACGGCTCCTCTGACCTTAAGGGTCTGCAGGAAGAGAGAGAGGGAGAGCATGCCCTGACCCGTCTTTTATTGAGGAGAAGCTATTCAAATGAGGCAAGGGGTCAGGTTTCAGGGGGCTGAGTCTATCTTCATGATGTCCACTGTCAGCAGGTTGACTGACATCTGGGTAGGCCACACCCAAGGGCAGAGTAAGAAAAGGGGACACACACAAGGCACTTCCGTGGAAGATTCTATCCTAAACAGGGCAAGGGATTATATTACAAAGGAACAGGTGAGCGTAGCTTCACCCATGGGGCTGTAGCAAGACACACCATGCACCAGACACCGACCCTCGAACCCAAGAAGGGTGGGGAAAGCTCTGCCACATTTCTGTGACTGAGCGCCTCAGCACCCAGCCGGGGAGTGGACTCAGTCACGTGTAAGGTTGGTCTCCCACACCCTCCCTCAAAATGAAAAAGAACTGGATATATACCGCAAGAAACAAAGAGAGAGGGAGAGAAAGAGAGAGCCCCCCCCTCCAGCGGGGAATGTGAAATAGACAAGTGGATCTGATCCGCACTCTGATCTAGGCGTCTTTCCAAGACATAACTCCAACTGTGCCACTTCTGCTGAGAGCCCCCTGTGACTCCTCAGAGCACTCAGAACGGAGCCCACACCCTGCACAGGGCTTGCTAAGCCCCACAGGTCAGTGCCCTGGCTGTTCCCAGGGGCCCCTCAGCTCGTGCCTGCCCAGGGTCACAGTCCTCTCTTCAGCCCTCTGACTGGACCTGCTCCCTCCAAGTGCCCACTCGCTCACATTTGGACTGCAATGTCCTCCCGGCCACCTACGCCTGGCTTCTTCAACTCGGCCTTCAGAATTCTTCCTCGGGGAAGTCTGCCCTGGCCTCCCTGCTAGGAAGAAGGATGAAGCCTCTTCTCCAAGGCCCTCCCTGCCTCTCAGCCAGCATGGGCCTGGTCCTCAGGGTAGGCGCTGCTGGCTCAGGGGCTTCATCTTGCTGTGTGTCCCCATGGCAGCCACAGAGGTTCCAGTCTCTTGGCCTCTGTGCCTGCTGTTTCCTCTTCCTGGAACTACCCTCCCCCAGCTCTTGGCAGGAGTCTCCCAGTTCTTCCCGTTGTCTGCCCTAGGGTCAGCCTTCAGAGGGCCCGCCTGCCCACATGGCCAGGCACTTTGCTCTAACCGCTTGTCCTGCTTTCTTTCTCTCAGGACACTGGTCACCACTTGAAATTACAGCGCACACCTGAGAGTCACTGTCTACTTGGGCTTCACGGCCTGTGCTAGGATGAGCGTTTCATGGGGTGGGATTTTGCAGCGTTTGCTGCTGAGCTCCTGCCCCCCCACCCCCAACATCAAACATGGATTCTTCAGGGTTGTCTATGGCTGTGGTTGCTGACTGAGCTGTGTCCGCCTGTCCCCCTGAACCCGAAGCTCCGTTGGGGTGCGGACTTGATTGGTGCTTGCTCATCACTGTGTCCCAGGGCTCAGGACTTGCTTGAGACAAACTGGCTCTCAGCAAACACTGCATAAATGCACACATGAGAGTGAGCAGACGGAAATAGAAAATTACACGAAAACCCAGCATGAGGTGACAGTGTGAAGGCGACGACCCGCCTGCTCACACTTGCTGACGCCGGGGACAGGGTGTGGGTAACTGGCAGTCTGCACCCGGCTGGCTCCATCCTCTCTGTTGCCTTTCTCAGGGGTTTTGGAATGAGGGGCACATCATCCATGCTGTTCAATTTCTCCTCTGCTCTTAGTTCAAACCCACAAACTCAGTCCTGAGGTTTCCGGCACAGTGAGCCGCATCCCCGTTCTGTGCGCAGAGCAACCTCACATAAACACTGCCCAGGGAAATTTCCATCCTCCCTGCAGGCCATCCCTCACACACACCCCGGATTATGCACAAGATGTGGACAAGGCACCAGAGAGTAGCTGAGGCCGAGCCCAGGCGGACAGCATGCGGTGCTGTGAGCTCCATTGACACATATTTGAGAAGACAGAAATAAGTTACTGGTGTCTCCGCCATTCTGAGGAAACACAGTCATTTCCAACTCAGGGATATAAAACTTTATAGCCCCGGCTCTCTCAGAGCACAATAACTCACTCTCCAAGGGAATCCATCAAATCCCAGCCGCGGTTTATCTCATAACAGCAGTTAGCGTGTGATTCAAATTACTATAAAACCCTCCGGAATTAGTCTAGGGCCCAAAGAAGTCAGGGAGTAGACGTCAAGACAGACATCGGTGGCCAAAGGTCTGAGTCCTTTCCTTTTCTGCAAAGATCTTGGCTGATGCCTTTGGATGTGAGGTGTCCAAGGTCTGCCTCTGGGACAGCGTGGGGAAGCCAGACAGGAGAGTGCAGAGTCCCCTGAGAACAAGGTGCAGCTCTGCTGACTTTGCATTTTACGGTCTTAAAATCAAGCACTGTTCCTTGACCTCCATTCCCAGCACCTCCCACGGGGAACCAGCCAGCACTGAGGGGCCGCCTCTGACACTTGTGTCTATTTTGTAATTCTTCCATCTTTTTTCTCATGTTTGGTCTGACTTCAGACTTGACAATTAACTCCTTGGGGATAGGCAAGGCCTCTTTCTTCTCTAAGCCACGATTTCACAACAGCTGTCTTGACCCGAGACCAAAGCCGATTCCTCAATTCCTGGGCTGTGAACTCAGAGGATGCACTTGGGGGCATTCATTCAGAGAGGGGCAGGGAGCAAGGGCTGAGCCTCAAGCACGGGTTCCTCCCACTTGGCAAGCATGGGGCAGGTCCTGTCCCAGAGGAGGGAATTCTCAGTGCCCAGGTAACAAGAGTTCTCCCTGTTCCCCTGAAGAGGCAGCTGCTTAGCTTTGCTCTATTTTATTTGGGTTTGCTTTGTCTTGTTTTGTTGATAACCTAATTACCAGTGTAAAGTAGAACTCAAATCCCTTGAAGATCTGGTTCCAGTGGGGAATCTAGAGGGTCAGCTACCGGGATGCCAGATTTAGCAAATAAAAATGCAAAATATTCATTTAAATTTGAATTTCAGAGTAACAACGCATCATTTTATTGCCTAAGTATATCTCATTCAATATTTAAGGCATACTTACACTAAAAATGATTTGGAGTTTAGTTGAAATTCAAATACAGTGGCATCATGTACTTTATCTGGCAATTCAAGGGAAACTACAGAAACAGCTAGAGAGAGAAAGGAAGAGAAATAACAAAACCTTCCCTCAAAATGAGCCTTCAAACCAAAGTTCCAATTTATACGAAGAAACTAGGAGTTAATACAGACAGCCAGTAAAGCAGTTGCAACACAAATTCACCCTGAAATTAATTTATACAACAGTTGGACAGACTTTTAAGCACAGTGTCTTTAGGATGCTCTTGGGAAAAGTGAATAATAAGAAGAATTTCTTATTCTTTTCCAGATTGAAAAGAATAAGAAACTATTAAATTGTTCAGCAAGAAAAATATGGATAGCAAGGTAAGAACAAGAGCCCATTAGAAATCCTATAAATTAAAGGAAAATATCATTGAGTTTTTAAAAGTCAATATTTGATAAAAACATAAGAATTAGATGCTGTTTTGTTTGGGTTTTGTGCACTGGGGATTGAACCCAGGGCCTCATGCACGCTGGGCAAGTGCTCTACCACTGAGCTATATCCCCAGCTCTTACAATGGACAATTAAGGAAATAACATTTTTCATCATCTGGAAAATGAAACCAGGGAATTTACCCAGAACCCAGTACTCTCGTAGGTCCATACTTGTGTGTGCACTTATAATACAGTTAAGAGACAAGGAGAAACATCCATCTAATGCTTAACATTGATCTAATTCCAGAAAAAGTGAAAATGAAAGGAGTGGCAAAGAATCAATATTTGAAGAGATAATTGCTGAAAACTTTCCAAAATTGGATAAAGACAAGAGTCTTTAAGTGGAAAATGAATTCTAAATATCTATCAAAATAAATAAAAATAAATGCACTCACAAGCACATTACAGAATGACCAGGAACACGGAGAAATCTTTAAATTTGCCCAGACAAGAAGATAGAACCATTAGACTTGGCAACCTCTTGGCCAGCTCACAGATCCCAAGGACAACAGAATACCACCTCAGCGTGTGAAAAGAAAATAAATGCCAACCCAGACTGAGTGTGGCTGTTAGAATCAAAGACCAGTGGCAGAGGCTACAACAAATCAGAGAGAAGATGCACTGCCTCCCGTCACTGGGGCACAGGGCAGCTCCAGGCTGGGGTGGAGCCTTCCCAGCCCTGAGGTCACCTGTCTCCACGCCACCTCCCTCCCTCACCTTGCAGCTTCTCTCTGGTTCTCTCACAAAGGCTCCTGTGACCAAGGAAAGAGGGGCAAGGGCAGCAGAGTGACCCTCCCAGCCCCTGCGAGGACCATGCCCCAGTGTTCCAATTGCATCTCGCTGGCCACTCATGGCTCCAAGAGTCTGCAAAATGTGGTCCTCCTGCTGAGCACAGGGCTTTCTCAAGGAAGTCAGCACTGCGGTTCTGCTTCTAAGGGGGAAGGTGTTCCGCCAGCTTTGCTTCCCTGTGACCAAAACCCCTGTCAAGAGCAACTCAGAGGAGGAAGAGTTTACTTTGGCTCAGGGTTTAAGAGGTTCAGTCCATGGTCAGCTGAGTCTGTTCCTTTGGGCCCAGCGGGAGGCAGCGCATCATGGCCTCGCGGTGCCAGGGCACCATGGAGGAGCACTCAGCGCTCAGCTGGGAAGCAGAGGACCAAGAAGAGGGTCCTGGAACAGTATAGTTCAAGGCCACACCCCAGTGACCTGCCTCCTCCTGCCACACCAAAATGCTACCATCACCACTGCGCAGTCCATTCCAATTATTAATCTGTCAAATGGATTAATCCACACTGAGGTTACAGCCCTAATCACTGCCTAGAAGCCCCATCTCCGAACCTTGGGGCTTTGGGTTCATGTCTTCAAAACCCGAGCTTTTCTGAGGACATTTCTAGATCTAAACTGGAGCAGAAGGAGAAGGATGAGGGTTAACTAGCAGTCTGCCACAGTTACTGGGTTTAAGGAGGCAAAATAAAACCTTTTTAGTTATAAAAAAAAATACTAAGTGAATTTAACATCCACAGACCTCACTAAAAGCATCATCAAGGATGTACCTATTTAGAAATAAAATAAAACCAGAGGGAAGATGTAGCCCATGAGAAGCAATGATGAACACAGAGGTCCACAAAACTCAGCAGTAAATGCAGCTGCAGTTCAATGTAAAAGAATAAATATTTCGTTTGTTTTTTTTTTAAGGGTAAAACTAAAACACCAAATAAAAGTTACAAGCTGGTGGGAAAATTTATACGTGGCAAGATACAGAGGTTTTATGAAGCTGGTGGTGAGTATATAGATTTTATATTCTTATTTATACTTGTCTATAAATCTGAATATTCCATAATTTGAAAATTAAAGAGAGGGAATACTTACATAGAAATTTAAAACTTGCATACATCAAAAGACACCACAAACAAAGTTAAAAGACGAGTGAGAAAGACTACAGGGAAAACTCTGGCAATATATGCAACAGAAAAATACCAATAGCTAGAATATAGAGAACTACCACTCAAAATCCAAAGCCCAGGGGAGAAGGAGAACAGGATAGAGCAATATTTAAAAAAAAAATACAAAAGGCTAATAAACATTTAAAAAATATGCTCAACCATATAATCAGGGAAACTCAATTTAAAACAAAAATAGGGTGATATCTTTTTGCCAACTAGAGAAATAAAAAAAAAAATTAGAAAATCTGAACTATGAAGCATGGACAGCCCAGTAGGAATAGCCACTCTTGAATCTGTCGGTGAACAAGTCACTTGGCAAAACTTGTTCGAAGTACAATTTGGTAGTACTTTAAATATTTAAATATCCACACTGCTAGGTCCATAGTTATGCTTCTAGAAATGAACGTCATTGCACATGGGTCCTGAAATATGTGATGAGGAGAATTCACAGTAATCATAAAAAACTGGGCTCACCTAAATGCCCCACAACAGAGAGGGGATAAGTAAATAAAGGAACAGCTGCACTGGAGAATATCATGGCACCTCAGAAAGCAGAGCAGCCTCTACAGAAGCTCACAGGCAAACAGTGAGGACGCGGAGCACAGGCAAGCTCCCCGCAGAGGAGAGACAGGAAGGAGACCAACACCAACAGGGCCTTGATGCTCAGGACGGCCCAAGAAGGCCACTCAGCGCTCCTCGCACGGCTTCAGAAGCTCATCATGACCAAGACCTCGCTGACTCATGGACCCTAACTGATGAACCCACACACCTAGAGGAGGGAACGGTGGTCACAGGGGTCCACAGGGAAGACGAGGAGGATGGTGTTAGCCAACGAATCCCAACGACCTTCAGATGAGAGGATAGGAGCTGCATTGCACCACACCGTGGCTACGGTTAATAACAGCGCTATGCATTCTTAGAAATCACTGAGAATAGATCTAAGTGTTCTCACGAAGGAAGGGAGGAAGGAAGGGAGGGAGGGAGGAAGGAAGGGAGGGAGGGAGGGAGGGAAAGAAGAATAAGAAGGAAAAAAAAAATTAGAGCCAGGTGCGACAGCACACCACTACAATCCCAGCAACTCAGGAGGCTGAGGCAGGAGGATCACAAGTTTGAGGCCAGCCTAGGCAACTTAACAAGTTCCTGTCTTGAAATAAAAAGTAAAAAGGGCTGACCATATAGCTCAGTAGTACAGCACCCGGGCTGTCTGCAGGAAAAAATAAATAAAAGTGTGTTTGGTTTAACCATTCCACAATGCATGCATATTTCAAACCATCATGTTGTACAGCATAAATGTGTACAGTTTCTGTCAATTAAAAAATGAATAGAATTTTTAAAGATAATTAAAAAGCAGCAGAGAGAGAGAATACAATGTTCTGTCAGGTCGTAGGAAGCACGGTTAGGCACCGTCTTCTTGGACAGCGCGGGGGTTGGGGACAGTTGCACCCGGCCTCGCTCCTTCCCTGGGGGTTGTGAGGTTCAGACTAACACAGGATTGGGAAATGCGAACTGTTTGGGAAAAAGAGACCACAACAAAGTAATGGACTATCGTGGCAGAGGTGGGGCCTCACCTCTCACACTCCTCGGGTGCTGCTGGTGCTGATGTCCTTCCAGTCTTGATCAGTCCACAAGTGGCAGAGTTAGTCCCTGAACCAGCACAACCCTCCCCGTCCTTGTGCAGGAAGCCCAACGCCCAGCACCTCTGGAGAAGCAGGAGCTGTGAGGGCCAAGAGCACCGTCTCTGGGTGGACTGCCCAGGCAGGGTCCCCACCCCGCTCCAGCCCTGGCATGTGGGGCAGGTTGCCAAGCCGCTGTTCCTCCGTGTTCTCATCTGTACAATGAGCACAATAACAATGCCCACTGCAGGTGGTCATCATGAGGATAAAAGAGCTCCTCTGTGAAGCCCGTGCTCCAGCCTGGCACAGCGGGGGACCTCAGTGTTACCCATTATGGCCGATCAGTGGAAATGGGAAGCATTTTCCCCAGGCTCCTCGGATGTGACCCTTTGTTCTCTCTTTGTACAAGAAAAAAACATCACCATAATCTGAGTCTTTGATTCTCAAGCACTTCTCTGCCCGCCTGGCAATCAAACCCCAGCCCCGTACAGGCCGTGGCCGGCCGGCTCTCTTCCCAGAGGCTCTCTGCGAAGACCGCATCGAGCCTAGCATTCGTGAATCCATCTGCCAAACCAAAGACCAATATTTGGGTTTTTAGCTAGAGGATGGGTCAGAAGATGGCAAACGCCACAAGTTCTTTGGGAAGGCACAATGGAGATGTGTTTTGTGTGCAGCTTCCTGTGGTGTGGACAGCCTGCTCCTCGGCCTGCTGCAGAGGGGCCAAAGGAGCAGTGGCTGATTTCCCCCAGCTCCCCTCCTGTGGCAGGCTGGCAGTCACCCCTGCCAACCTCTCTCAGACTTCCAAGAAGCTGAAGGCAAATGCATGGGCCTCTCCGTCATTCAAGTGGGCAGAAGGAGGGGGATGGGGTTGCAGGGGCAGAGCTAGGGCAGGTCCTCCAGCCTTGCAGGGCTGCAAATCCCGGGCTGGGAAATCCAAGGGGTCAGGAGCTCAGGTGGAGCAGCTGTGTCCCAGGGAAAGCCGGGGCTGCCTCTGTCCTCTATCATTCACACTTAGCCTGGGGCTCGGGGTTGCAAACAGAGCCCTCTCAAATGGCCTTGGGAAGCACTGAAGACAGAAGGGCCCAGGGTGAAGAGGAGGGAGGAAAAGAGGAAAGGGGAAAAATGAGGAGAGCCCCGGGAAGTGGCAGCTCCAAGAGAGCAGGAGCTTAGACGCCGGGCCACAGAGGAGCACACCTGGATGAGGTCAGAGGTGAGGTCAGAGTCTCTGCAAACTGAAGAAGGGTTGGGGCGTGGGGAAAGGTGCTGTTCTCTCACGGTGTGACTACAGCCTCTTTTTTGACTAAAGGAGTAGCTTTGGGCAAACTGCTTACCTTCGCCAAGCCACAATTCCCTCCTTTGAAAGACTAATCACACGTACCCATGTAAGATGGGCTGCCTTGGTTAAACACCATCCAAGCTGACGATCTTCTCATGTAAAGACAGTTCTGAGCCTATACGATGGCATCTTAGTCATCGGAGACTCGGGGCCCTTTCTGTTCTTGTTTCACGATTTTGTCACATGGATTCCAGCTTCAAGCATACCTCCTCTTCCAGGACGACAGTCAGAGCACCAACTATCTCACCTGAATTCTAGGGGTGAATTATAAGGAAGGGATGGGCAGAAGGGCATATCAGCTGAGTCAGCCGCCTTGAATTTTTTTTCCTGGGGCTCCCACCACCCCTCAATTTATCTCCTGGACGGTCCCTAGCTGTAAGAGAGGCTGGGAAATGTCTTCTAGCTCTGCACCTTGCCTCCTGGAACAAAATGGGGGTCTGTGAGGAAGAAAGCAGGTAAGAACAGGTGTTGGGGGAGTGGTCTCTTGTCCAAGCATCTTGGCGAGATGTTGAAGAACGATAGGAAATAATTGATGTGGACAAAGCTCTTTGTAAACTTGTAAGGGCCTGCAGCTGTCTCTCTTCCCGTGTGACAATCCTGTGAGGGGAAACTGAGGCTCAAGGTCAACAGCCTTAAATGGCAGAGCAGGGATCCGGCTCAGCACTTGCCTGCCTTCCAACAGGGGAGATCAGGAGAGGGAGGCTCTTCTGAGCAGGTCTCCCGTGGCACCTAGGGGAAGGTGGCTGTCAAGGGCCCACCGCCCACTCCCCACCTGCAGAGGCTGGACGCTGCCGTGGGGTCCTCTGGGAAGGTGAGGGCTAACCTGCGGTCGGTCCCCTGTGGCCCCCGCCTTTCAGTGTGGTCACACTGTCCGCTTGGAGATTATGGATGCTTTTAATTTTCCCTTTTACCCAGGGCCTTGGGACCCGAGGCCTTCAGGCATGAGTGCCTATAAATTGCATCTTATTACATTATTAATTACCGCGTTATCTGGAGTCAAATAACTGACGCACACTTTGGCAAGCAGAGCCCTGAAACAAATCTTCCTCTTCCTCCCCTCCTTCCCCAGCCCCCACCCCAGAAGGGCAGGGCCCTCTCTGCCTAGCAGCTCTCCACTCTCTTGAGAGCTTGGGGAGTGCAGAGGCCGCGCCCCTGGAAACAACTCTCAGTCCCCGGGTCTGGAATCCCAGACAGAGCAGGTGGGGCAGGGAGGGCCGGCCAGCCTGGGGCCTGGAGGGGTTCATAAAGGGAGTGGAGAATGGGGGGACGGGACAGAGGGGCAGAGGGGCCGCCGCTGGGATTGGGTGGGCTGTCACTGTCACTCAGAGACCCCAAATAAGAAACTCACACAGAGAAAGCCTTATTTTGCTCCCAGTTTTTTTCTGGGGGGTCCAGTCGGTGATGGAGTGGCCCTGTTGCTTTGGACCCAAGGTGGCGCGTCCTGGCACTTGGCAGGGAAAGCCCCCCCACCTGGTGGCCAGGAAGCAGGAGAGGGAGGGGCTGGGCCCAATGTCCCCTTCCAGAGCGCTCCGCGATAGGCTGCGCTCCCTCCCAACCGCACGGACCTGGCCACTGAGCCCTGGCCGCGTGGACGTTGAGGGGTGCCGGAGCTCCCACTCCAGCAGGGTCCACAGCCTGCGTCCGGAGGCTCCCTCAACCCACGGCCAGTTCCTGCTCTCCAAACGGCCATCGCAGGGGAGCGTGAGGAAGGAGCCCTCGGCTTCCCGGTTCCCAGGAGGCAGCACACCCACTTTTAAAACCCAAACGTGCCCTGAAGTCAGTGGAAAGCAGAGCCCATTTACGTGGGAAGTGAAGACTTGACATCTTGCCTTTTACAGGGGGCAAAATCTCGACTTGCTGAATCACTGTGAGGACCAAATTGCGCTCAAAACCTTTTGCATGGTGCCTGACGCAGAAGAGCTGTTTGACAGATGTTAGCTACATATTGTTGCCTTTGGACCCCTCCCAGGGCCACCCACACACAATCGTGCAGGTTGTACACTGCCAGCTCCAGAAGTCATCTTGCCCGTAGAAGGTGCTGGGTTTCGGCAGTGCACATCCTGCACCACCATCCATGGTATACTTGCTGAGGAACAGACACAAGCCACTTCCAGGGCATCCCTTCTGACCTTGACTAGCAGGTGTCCTTGCTGTCCTTTCACTTGCTCTTTCCCCAACTTTAAGTCATACCACTGGTGGAGAACCTACGTGGTGTCGGCACCCTGGAAGGCAGTGTGGACCAAAACCCCACCCAGTCGGCTTCCTTCCATCCCTCTCTCAAAGTTGGCATAGCCTTTGCTCTCCTGGTCTTTCAGGTTTGGTGGCTGATTTTTGAGACAAGGCACGCTGTGTGCTGGGACCTGGCCCTCGGCTCCGCAGCCTGATGCTTGGGATCCTGGGTGGGCTGAACCGGCTTCAGGTAGGAAAAGGAGGTGGGAGACCCCTGGGCTTCTCCTCCCGCCGCCTGAGCGAGAAACCCCGGAGACGGCTGTTCCTGCCGCTGCTCCTTAGATCCAAGTGTGGTTGAGTCTCGATCCCCAGGCATTTCCCAGGTGAGCCGGCGAGGGGGGGACAGCCAGGCCCTCGGGGCCCCTCTGGTTCTCGTGCAGACACCAGATCCTGGGGTTTGCAGACAAAGCCGCGATGGGCCATCCCAGGGCTCCCGGGAAGCGCGGCTCCCGCGGGTGGCCCTGCCCTCCAGCGCCCCGCCCCACCCTGCGCACCCGCTCCTCCAGTTTGAGCAGAAGGAGGCGGCAGAGCCCCCGAGCCCCTGCGGAGCCGCTGGACAGCGCGGTGGCCGGTCGGTGCTGCCTGCGGTGTAAAAGCTTGGTCCAGCTGCGCGCCCCGAGCCTGCGGCGCCCGGGCTGAGAGCGCGGTTCCCTGCTGAACTTCCCTTTGTTATCTGCGGGAGAGCGGAGAGGGCAGCGTTTCACTGACAGAGCTTTGCATAAGACGCAGGATAAAACAGACTCACAGCCAAATTTGGACACTTTTTACTCGGCTTCAGCCCTCTTTCTGAAAAGAGTTTTTGTTTGGCTTTTTAAAAATATTGTGTTATTGTTTTGACACTGAGATGATTCAGACTTACCAAGATAAATAACAGATAATGCCACGAACAACTGTGGACCCGGTATGCAAGTTAAAAAAAAAAAATGCAATATCAGTAAAGGTGTTGAAAATGACCAGTGAAAGCCAATCCATTCTCTTTTCTCCCACCCAATGCATTACCACCATCTTCAAGATGATCTTTATATTTCACACACTTTTTTTTTTTTTTTTTTGGTACCAGGGATTGAAACCAGGGGCACTTAACCACTAATCCACATCCCCAGCCCTTTTCATAGTTTTTGAGACAAGGTCTTACTAAATTGCTTAGACCCTTGCTAAGTTGCTGAGGCTGGCCTTCAACTTGCAATCCTCCTGCCTCAGCCTCCTGAGTCGCTGGGATTATAGGCATGCCCCATGATGCATGAACAACTTCATGCTATTTTTAAAACACTTTATGTTAAAATGATTGTCAGTTCACAGGCATTCATAACAAGTAGTATAGAAAGCCCACCTCCATCCAGTGTACCATCCTGCATACTGCAGCGCAAAATCACAACTAGAAACTGACGTCAATACCACCATACTTTATTCAGATTTCTCAGTTTTTGCATGCACTCAAGCGTGTGAATTTAGCTCTGTGCAATTTTGTCTCATTTGCAGGCAGCGTGATTGGCACCACCATCAAGCCACAGAGCAGCCGCCCCACCAGGGACTCCTCCTCTGCCACTTCTGCCTCTTCTCCCTCCTCCCTCACTGCCAGCAGGTGCTCATCCACCCTCCGCTTCCATAATTTTGACATTTCAAGTTTCACAAATGGAATTAGACAGTGCACAAATGAGACAGGCGTTTTTATGAGGCATAATATGCTTGAGGTGCACCTACCCTGTTGGGTCATAGTTTCTCATTTTACTGTTGAGTCAGATTCTGCTCTAGGCCGTGCCCCAGCTCTCTAACCACCCACGTGGAGGATTTGGAGTGCACCCAGTCTGGGGATGTTATAATTAAAGCTCCCACAGACAGTAGGGTAGAGGTTTTGTGACTGTGTTTTCACTTCTCCAGTGTCAATATCATAATTCCTGGGGTATACCGTGAGCGTGTGTCACTTTGAACCGTGGTGGTGCTGATTCACCTGTTTGAAGGGTATTATCTCACTGTGTGCATGTTCTAACACTCTCTCCTCTCTCCATGTACTCCTTCCTCTCACCCTTGTTGGTGTATGTAGCTCTGGTTTATCTCTTTGTCCTGTTGCGTAGTGCTCCACTGTGTGGATGTTGTGCCTCATGTGTCTCCTTTCTAACTCCTGACTTTGGAAGGCATGAAATCTTTACAAAGGAATGGATTTGGTGGGCAAGGAAATATTTCTTCTTCCTGGATTTAGAATGGGGAGAGACTTAATTAGTCTACAAGACAATACCTCATGGTTTACTCTTAGTTCTAGGTTACCTTGGTCACGTCACTTAACCTTTCTGAGCTCAGCTTTCTCATCTGTAAAACAGGGATCTCAATAATAATAATAACACTTGCCTTAATACTTGAGGGAATTAAAGGAAAATATAGAATATGAACTCAATTAAAATATGCTGAATAAGTGTCAGATGCACTAACTAGTTAATCATTATAATTAAATACCCATTTTTTGCCAATGGAATCAACAACTAAACTACACATTCTAGATTTTTCATGGGAAATTCAATATCAAATTACCTTCCCCCCTAAGTTGCCTTGCCACAGCTGTCCTGCTTTGGGAGTCAGGATGCGCCATGAGCACACAGCGTCAGGGTACCATGGGGGCCCTCGTACTGGAGGCGGGGAGCTGGTCCAGCTGGGAAGGGGCACTGCAGCAGGAAGGGGTGGCCAGAAAGGTTGCATCAGAGTAACTCAGAGAGACCCTGTCTCTAAATGAAATAGAAAACAGGGCTGGGGCTGGGGCTCAGTGGTTGAGTGCCCCTGAGTTCAATTCCCAGTACTAAATAAATAAATATAAAAGGAGTCTTTAAATACACAAGGGTGGCGGGGCTGAGTAGCAGCCCCAGGGGGACATGACAACAGTCTCCAAATATATAAAATGTGCGAGTCCTGGGGAGGGAGGGTTTTTACCCCCAATGAGGAGGGCTGGGGTGGCTGGCGAGTAGCATGCAGTAGGACACAGGAGGAGACTCCAGGGCAGGCCAGGCCCACTTTCCCCTGCTGTGCCTCGGTTTCTCCTCCCCTGCAGCACAGGGGTGGGACCGGTTCTCCAGGGCCCTAAGGTGCCACCCAAGTAAAGAGTGAGTGTTCTTTGGAGGGAACAATAGAAATAGTTTCCATGTCCAATTGCAATGTACTGTGGGTCCCTCGGGAAGCAGAGAAAGTGTCCTGGGAACAGGGTGCAGGACAGGAGCAGAGGCAGGGCGTTGCCTGGAGCCCTCCTGGGTCCTGGCCCTGCCATCACCTGGTAGGGAGCACCAGAGCAGAGGACCAAAGCTGACAGTCCAAGCAACATCTGGTGACATTTGAGAACTGTGGGGTTCCGGGAAGACCCCACAGTGAGGAAGCCACCCCACCTGCAGGGTGACAGTGAGGACATGATGAAAGGCACTTTCAAGACAACAAAGCCCAGAAAACCAGAAAAGCAAGGCAAGGGAGGGTTGGGAGACATCCAGCCAGGTGGGCCCTGGCCCCAGCCCCCCACCTCCTCACCTGTCTTCCCATCTTCCTTTAACGGCTTATTAGCTACGATCCACCCAGCCCATCATCCACCGTTTAAAGTGCACAATCCAACAGGTTTCATATTCTACATTATTATTTTTTTAATTAAGGCAAAATATCAATAACATGGAATTTGCCATCTTAACCATTCCGTGAAGCTGATCAGACTCAATGGTCTTATGACCATCCTTACCATCTGCTCAGGAGCTTCTCGCCACCAGGACAGACAGGAGTTCTGCTCCCAAGAAGCCAAAGTTCCCCGTCCCTCCCTGCCCCAGGCGCTCTGATTTACTTTCTCTGTGAATTTGCCTGTTGTAGATCATTCTTGGAAAAGTGGGATCCTGCAATGTTATCTTTCTGCATCTGGCTTATTTCACTTAGCGTAATGTTCTCATTGTTCGTCGATATTGGAATCTGTATCAACACTTAATCTTTTTATAGCTGGACTCTGCATTTTTTTTTTCATAAAAATACATTTTTGATACTACTATATGCATTTTTAAAAATTAATTCCTATCATTCTTTCTCCCTATATAAGGTTAGTAGTCTCAGTGTTTCCATTTTATAGGATAGGGCACAGAGGGGTCAAGTGTCTTGTCTAAAATTACAGAGCCAGTCAGTGGGGGATCCAGGCCTGCAGCCATGGCCAGGGTCTCCACATCCTCCAATCTCAGGCTCCTCTCCCCCATTCCCTCCCTACACCTGGTCCTCCACTGTTGAGCCCTGTGCTCCCTTCAGGGTCTGTGAGTTCAGAAAGCTGGGTCCCACCTGTGGTCATCTCTGTAGGCTCTCTCTCTCTCTCTCTCAGGGTGCAGAACCAATGAATCTGCACTTCTTTGCCACCTGATCCTCTGATATGCTTTCCTTGAAGTCCCAGAGTGTGATGGCAGACCCAGAACACCAGACAGGCCAGGAGAGGCCTGTAGCTATGGGAGGGGCAGGTAGGAAGGTATGGCCTGGATGCAAACCCAGCTACCAGGTACCATTAGTCCTCAACAGTCAGGCCCAGCAGCCCTTCCTGGGGCCTGGCCCAGGAAGACAGAGCCTTCAGAGGTCTTCTAGGCAGAGTTTCTGATAGAAAATGAATAACTCTGGACCCACCACATTGATGGAGAAGTAAAAAGGAGGCCCCTCCCCTTCCTGGCCCTGAGCCTGATCACCACCTCCCTTACACACACACACACACACACATCGCTCCATCCTGACCCCTCGTCCTCCTCATTCCCAGATCTGGACAGTACCTGCCCCTCTGCCTGCACCTCTGTCCCCATGCCACCAGACAGGCTCACGCAAAGTGTTACCACATACATCCCAGGTCCATAGACCCCCACCCAAACCTGCGGATGAGCTCTGGGGTTCAGACAGGCTCAGATGTTAGGACAGTGACGTGATGCCTTGCCCCTCTCCAGTGCACGGGCCCAGCTTGGCCTGGGGCAGCTCCTGCTGTCAGGCACATTAATGTGCTTCAGAGTGAGGCATGAATATTCACGCCAAGTGGGATAAAGAAAACACTATAAATAGCGAGGCTCCCGCGGGGTTTGCCTCCAAACGAGCTGTGCAACCACTCTGTTTTCTGGGCTTGTGTTCCAGACCTGCCAATGAGGAAGGTGCAGCCTGACCCAGGTGGGCCTGCCTCCTCCCACACCTGGGCTATGCACCTTCCACTTGCCACCTCCCGACCGGCCCACAGCCTCACCTGCTGTCACTCAGCACCTCCTGCAGCCGGCTCCTCTACTACGTCCTCACCTCCTCCACGACCTTCCTGACAGGTCTTGACTGTGCCAAGTCCCTTGCCCACATCCACCATGAGCTCCTCCCGGGCGTGAGGCCCGTCCACCAGCCAGGCCTCTCATTCTATAGGCTCCTCCCAGCTGAAGCTGGGCGACACTCCTCCTGCCACTTGAGGGGCGGGGTGCAGACAGCATGCAGATTGAGATGAGGAGCCTCTAAGGAGGCTGAAGGAGACCTCTTGCTTGTGGGCAGTGGAGCAGTAGTGATCAGGCTCCGGCCTTCCTCCCTGTCCTCTGCTGGTTCCCTGGGTGGATGTAAAGGAGTGGACTCGCCCAGGACACTGAGTGCCCAGCACATAGGCAAGGCTACTTTGGGGCCCAGGACACAACATGCAACCTGAATGGTGACAAAGGCAGACCAAGTGTTTTAGTCCACTTTTTTGCTGCTGTGTCTAAAAGATCTGATCAGAGCAATTTTAGGTAAGAAAAGTTTATTTGAAGACTCACCGTTTTAGAGGTCTTAGTCCATAGAAGGCCAGCTCCATTCCCCGGGGCTCAAGGTGCGGCTGAACATCATGGCAGGAGAGGGTGGCACAGAAAAGCAGCTCACGTGATGATCAGGGGGCAGAGAGAGAGAGAGACTCCATGCACCAGATATAAATATATACCCCAAAGCCAGCCCAGTGCCCACCTGCTCCAGCCACACCCACCACTTCAGTTACCACTCAGTTCATCCCCAGCAGGTGATTAATTCACTGATTGGGTTAAGACTCACAACCCAATCATTTCTCCTCTCAACCTTCTTGCATTGTCTCACATGTGAGCTTTTGGGGACACCTCACATGCAAACCATAACACCAAGTTTTATGCAAATTTTAAGGAGGTCCCCTTAGAGGCCCATGGTTCAGCAGTAGGGAAGCTCAGCCTTAAATGGTTTGGGGGGCAACCAACATGAGACTTGTTGAGTGGGGTCTGACTTGTTGGGTGGAAATCTCAGAGGATTGATGAGAGCCTCCCAGAAGCACTGGGGTGTACTTTGAGAGAGTTGACCCTTGATGTTTTGCAGATGAGGAGCAATACCCAAATAAGAGACCTGCCATCTTTCGCTTAAAGGACTGGGAGATCAGGGGTTTCAAGGCCTCTGTGGAACTGCACTGGCTGGAGCCCCTCCCAGCCTGGTTCTCCAGAACCCTTTGGCCTGTGGCTGTGGGATCCTCCCATGCCATGAAGAGGCCACCATCACGCTGGAGCGGGTGCAGGAGGGAGCGTGGCCTCACCTCACAGCCTTGGGGTGGCACGGGAGTGGAGAGGAGGCGAGGGGAAGATCATTAGGAAGAAAAAAATGACAAATAAAGATAAATGGAGAGGAACAACTGTGAGAAGAGCCTGCTTGGCTGCTCCCCCTCCCCATTTCCCTAGAAGATCAAATTATGACCTGAAATCACTGGATACATATTTTATTATGTGGATAATTTAAAGGATTAGAGTGAGACAAAGAATTCATAAGCTGTAGTCACATTAGAAGACAAATTGTTTCCATTAATCTCTGAAGAAGGGAGGGGAGGAGAGCAATGAGGGAACACGCGTGAGTGCGTGAGCCAGAGCCAGGCAGACCAGGGAAGTGTGGCCAGGCTCCGTCCTGGGGAGGGGGGGGGCCTTGCAGCCCCACCCTGGCACGCAAGGTTCTGCTCCAAATAAGGCCGATTTGCATTGCAGATTGATCTCAGCTGCCTTTGCTTCAGTTGCCAACCAGAGAAGGTTTAAATAACATGTATTGTTCTGCGTGATTCCTTATGCAAATGTTTCTGGCCTGTTTGTTATTCCTGAATAATTTCCAAGGCCTCCTGTCTGGGCAGAAGAAGCAGCTCACTGTGCCAGCTGTGCCAGGAGTCACCTGCCAGCACGAGGGGCACTAAGAAGGGTTTTATCCCCCACCACCCCCCCCCATTCTGAAAGGCCAGCAATTTTGTCTCAGGGAGCAGAGTCTACAAGCCCCACCCTTGTTTGGGTTCTAGGCTCAAGAACTTCCTGGAATCCAGTCTAACAGTGGGAGTTACAGAGAGGGAGCCCCACTGTGCACAGGCGTGGACTTCCTCTGTTGAGTGGCAGGGGGAGCTCCCCACAAAGGCCACTGTGAGGCCCAGCACAGGCCTGCGGAGCAGGAGTGAATGCACCAGTAAAGTGAAGGATCTCAGGCACCCTCTGAGCAGCCTCTTTTTGCTAGGAACAGGGCTAGAAAGTGAGGACACAGAGCAGACCCCACTCAACAAGTCAGTGCTCCGGAGCTGAGGCTGGGCATAGGAACAAGGGTGCCTTCAGGGATCCCCTCTGTCTTCCACCCCCTGAAACCCGAACATGCTATTTTCTCCATTCTTAACACATCCTCATGAGACCAGGACCAAGGACAGGTAGCGGTTATCAAAGAAAAGGAAACGGGCAGATGGCATTTCTCCTGGGAGGGTTGCTACAGCCTCTGGGGGAGGGGAAGAATCTCACTTTCCAACACAATCACCCCTGGAAGGCTCTCTTCCTGACTTCAGGTCACATGGGCATGAGAAGAAAGGAAACCTGAAACTAATAAAGGGCAGGACACCCCCACTCGCTTGGCACCAGCTCTGGACCCCCTCCTTTCTGGAGGAGCAAGTCTCTCTCTCTCTCTCTCTCTCTCTCTCTCTCTCTCTCTCTCTCTCTCCTATCCCTTAAGTAAAACTTATTTCTTGCCTCAGCGTTTCTCAGGTGTTTACTCTTCACCACCAGGGAAGGAGGATTGGATCCTGATTTTCAAGATCAGCATCACTTACAATGGCCTCCCACCTTTGGACCCAGGGCCAGCATGTGGCCAGTTGTTCAGGCTGCCCATGGAGCCCTAGAGAAGACCACTCCGCTCTGTCTTTCCCTTGCTCATTCACTTGTTGGCACATTCTTTCATTCACTAAGCACAGTTGCCCCCAACGGTCATTGCCAAATGGGGCAGGTTTCAATGTGTGGGCGCTGAAACCACCAGACCAGGCTGCAGCCTCCGCTCTGCGTTCTGCCTCTGTCGAGCACAACCTGAAACTCCTCAGGCCTCGTTTTCTTCAACTGCAACGTGGGCTGGAAGTTGGTCCAGGATTATGGAATACATGGACAGTTCCTAGCACAGAACCCGGTACGTGATAATCATTCCAAAATGATCATTTTGGAAAAAAAGGAGAAAGGAAACCTCTGCCGGGCACTGGGTGAACAGAGACCCGCAGTGCCCGCCTGGTCCCGGCCTGCCCCTCAGAGCCCGGGACACGAGCAGCTTGCTCTAGAGGCAGCATTGGCTGAAAAACTCTGGGGGTGACTAGCATCACCAAGAGGCCACAGTGGAGCACATCTCAAGGAGGAGGGGAAGTCCTTCGGGCAGACCAGGGACAAGGCCTCCTGGAAGAGCAGCCAGTGTGTGAAAACTCAGGAGCAGAGCAGCCGAGCCCATTCCTGAATCCTCAGCTGGTGCGCGGCCTTGGGAAGAACGTGGTCCCAGGGTGCTGGCTTCTCTCCTCCTTCAGCTCTCACTCCCCGGAGCTGGGATCCCCCACACCCCCACAGTGATCCCAGACTGTGCGGACAGTTGAGTGACAGGAGTTCACCCCAGCTGGATCCTATGCTTGAGAATCATCGTAATTAGCATAAACATTTCCTTTAAAAATTAATGGTAAGTTAAAAAGCATGAGTCATTTAAAATATATTAAGTAAATAATTTTGCGGGCCATGCTTAGAGACTGTAAGGTCCCTAGGAGAGGACATGTGAGTGGCTGATATTCAGAGGAATCAGGGCTCACCTATAAACAGTCTGAACAGAGGAATCTGAGACTATGAGAATGGGAAGGTAGACAGATAAAGACCCTCCCAGGCCAGCCTGAGAGTTCTGGTGTCCGAGGCAAAGGGCTGGAGTTGGCCTCATTCACCGGGCATCCCTGAGACTGCAGCAGCAGTCCACGTTCCTTCCTGTGGAGGTCGGAGCTCACGGGCTTCGTGTGGGATTCTCAGCAGACTAGAGCTGGCCCCTCCTGGCACAATCTGCTCTGCAGCCTTTCCTGGGTCACTGGAGTTGGGGGCCTTGGGAGCATTTTGCAGAGCAGATTAAATTGCTGGTGATGGGCATTCCATCTTCGGAGCCCAGGCCCTCTGAATATGGTCCCCAGACTCCTGGCACTTGCCAAAATGTGCAGCTCCCCGGGCCCGTCAAAACCTCCAGGAAAGAATAGGGAATCTTCAAATCCAGATTTTGCTACACTTCCCTCCACCAGCTGCCTCTCATCTGGAGGATGCGCAGAGGAGCATGGCTTGCTGCAGCAGTCATGAGGACTACGGAGTGGGGACCTGTGGGGCTCTGAGCACCATCCTCTGCGTCTTGAGGGGCAATAGCTTGTGTCCTGGCAGCATCCCCAGGTGAGACCCAGAAACCTGTGTTTGTATCAAGCACCTGGTTAGCTGTGATTTGTACCAAGTTTGGGAACCACTGCTCTCAACTACGAGGTTCTTAGACCCCTGCTCTTCTGCCCTTCGTCTTCCAGATGCAGAGCTTAAGTTCCTGCTGTTGGGCCCGCCTCTGGTGGCCACCTCTCTTGTTCCTTTGGAATTATGGGGACAATTGAGTGGTGGGATCTATCCTGTCTCTGCTGAGGCCCATGCAAAATCACTAGTCTGTCTCCCACTGCCAGTTCTTTTCTCCAAATTACAGCAAGCTCACCACTGAGATGGACCCCATGGTGACATTTGAGGACAGAGACAAGAAAAGAAAACTACACACAATGGAAACCAGAGCTGACTGCTAAACCTGCTTCCTAATGTGAAGTTGGATCAAGATCCTGTGATGTTCCCATAAGAGTATCTCAACAATTCAACTCATTTCCACAAGCATAGTACACAGGGGCACCTAGGGAGTTGAAGGTCACTAACCAGGGTGAGTTGAGACTCCTGAATGTCCATGGGGTCCCAATAAAAGCAGCGATTGTGAAGATAATCGTTATGGCTCTTAATAGGATCGTAACAATGATATCCCCATATCCACTTCTTTCTCAAGGAGCCTCCTCTGAACCTCCTGGGGCGGAGCGGGTGGGACCTGGTGTTCTTCTTCCTTGGCTAAAGTGAAACAGGCCTAATAACTGGAGTGCTGGGGAGGGGGACAGGGAGGGCAGCATTCTGCCTGGCTCTGGGGGTGCTGGGCAGCCAGGGACAGGGCAGGTATCTCTACAGAGCAGCTGATCAGGACCCTGCCCAGGGTCCCTGCTTTCTTTCCCCCACGTCCCAGTGGATGGCAGATCACCCGGAACCAACGGCATTCACTCCAGAAGACGTTCCTGAGTGTCTCTCTTGCCCATGGGATGGATGATCCGAGTGGAAGAGTTCAGAGTCCTGATCAGGGGCTCAGGGGCCACCAGTCCCCTGGGGACCTGAGATTGTCACACATAAAACAACAACAACAAAGAGAATGTATGAGAGTGATATAATAGGAGGAGGGAGCGTGACCTTGGACTAGGCAAACTGGCTGTTCTCTGGTGCCAGGATCCTACTAAGCCTCATTTTCTCATTTATAACATGGGGATGATAAACACTTCTGCACTATTGCTTTGAGGACTAGATGTGACAGCAGTCCTCTTATCAGTGGTACATACACCCAAGACCCTCCACAGGAGCCTGGGACCACAAGATAGTACCAAACCCTGTATGTACAGCATTATCTTTTCTTAAACACATATATACAAATTTAATGCCTTTTCCATCTTAACTAGGCACTTGTCATGCACTGTGGTTAGAACTTGCAATTTGAGGTGTGACAGCAAAATGAGTGTGAATTTCTTTTTCTTTCTTCACTACTTCACAGACAGAAGATTCATTCTTACTGTAGATCTTAAACACCTCAACATATATATATATATTTTTCTTTCCTTATTAAGTGGAGAACTTTCAACCTTTCATTTAAAGAAAGCAATTTATGGCTTCTCTTTGGCATATCTGAATTGCCAATATCAGTACACTTGCACTCTGGGGACATTATAAAGTTAAAATGAGCAATATGTGAACACAAGCACTGTGATACCAATACCATGACATGGACTGGATCTGATAGATGGTTAAGTGACTGATGGGTGGGTAGCATATACAAGGTGGATACACTGGACACAGGGATCATTGGCATCCAGGGATGGGTGGAGTAGGACAAAAGTGAGATTCATTCTTGCTCCTCAGAATGGCATGCAATTTAAAACTTATCAATTGTTTATTTCTAGAATTTTCCATTTAATATTTTCAGACCACAGATGACTGCATGCAACTAAAACACCAAAAGTGAAACTGAAAATAGGGGGATTCCTGAGCTGCACACAAAAGCATTTAGCCCAGAGTGGGCCCGCCACTGTCCTCTCCCCCAGCTCTCATGTTCCCCTGCCACATTCTTCTCATACCTGTTCCTCTCTGCTGCCAATCCTGCTTGGCTCTTGGGCAGCTTTTCAGGGATCTTCATTTAAATCATGGCCTCAGGGGGGACAGATTGCTGCAGTTCTGTACATGTTTCTCATCCTTGCCTTTCAACCAAGCCTCCAGTCTGTCAGACAGGTTAGCAATTGAAGGGCGTTAAAACTACAATTGCTTAATTTTGTGTATTTTCTAGGTTGAATTTGCCTTTAATGAGAATTGCTCTCCCCCTGTGCTCCCAAGGATAATGGAGTTTTCTATGAGCTGCTGCTGAAATGATGTCATTGCACCTCTGGAATGTATACAACTGCAAATAGCCCACACGTGCCACCCTCTGAAGGCATCGGGGAACATACAGGGTGCTCAACCTGCTCCTCTTGCTAGAAAGGGACGCTCATTCCCAGAAGCCATCTTCAGAAGATGGTGAAAGTTCTGGAGACCATGTCACTTGAGGTTCTCAAGGACCAGTGGAGAGGGAAGACCTCAAGGGCTGTGATAGCTCTCTTCAAAGCTCTGCAGACTACCCAAGGAGCAGGTCCAGAGGGCAGGATGCACTGGAGGGCAGTTACCAGGGCACATTTCTGCTCGTTGAGGGCTTACGCTGTCCCTCCTAGGAATGGGCTACTTAGAGTGAAGGGAACCAAGCAGGGGAGGACATAGAAGAGATGACGGGAAAAGAATTCCAGAAATGAATGGAAGGTTAGACCAGGTGCTCTAAAGGTCACTGACTTTGCAGTTCCAGAATGTGAAGCACACAACTCACGCTCTGGGAGGTTGAGAGAGACAGGATAGGGAGGCTTCTAGAAGGAGGAGGCCTCAGACAGGTCCTTAAGGATGAGCAGAGTGGCCAGGCTCCAACCTGGAGAGGGGCAGGCTCCAACAGTCCTGGCCACTGAGTTTCACGTTCAAACAAGGAGCAGTTTGACGTTGCTGGAAGCAGCTTGAGCTCCGGTAGGGAGGGATGATGGGCTGTGGCTCAGCTGAGCTGGGGTCACCTTACCCATCAAATCCCATTACCCACTGCACAGGCGGGCTGTCGGATATGGAGCGGTCGATGGAGAAGCGGCAGAAGCAACAGACCAAACAGGCTGCCGCTGGGTCGATCCCGGTGCAGATAGATGCAGCAGAGCCAGGAAGTCAATAGGCGCTAACCAGGGTGGACAGGCTCAGACTCAGCTGGGCCCCTTCCCACTGTGGGACTCGGGGCCAGTTACTTAACTTCTCCAACCTGAGTTTCCTTATCTGTGGACCAGAGAGAAAATACTTATCTCATAAGATAAGACACATCTCAAATGATGTGTCTATCTCGAGAAACACGATGAGATGGTGTCTGTCTTATGCAGTAGGTGCTTGACGAATATCCACCCATTCATTTCCCTTTCTCATTTAGACAAGGTTGCTAGACAGGTAGCAGGACAGACACATTTCAAAAGAAGGGTCCCACCTTTGGGGTCAGAAGAGGATCTGGCACCCCAGATGCTGAGCTCAGCCAGGCCTGATCTGAAGACCTGATGGAATTGTTCTCATTCCAGGACAAAAGATGTGAGAGAAGAGCTGTCACTCAACAGACACCTACTTAGCACTAGGAATAGTGATTCTAAATGCACATCTGAAATAGGGGAACAAGTGGCGCTATTCTCCTCCCCTCCTCCCCAGTCTTTTAGGCTGAATTGGGTAACATCTCAAACCTACCAATTGAGGGCCATCTTAGGCCAGTCTCTGTGCCTTGGTTTCTCAGCCTGTAAGACGGGCATCATAACGTCTAGCACAGAGCTTGCCTGCAGTGGGCTTTCAGAAAACACTAGCTGCCTGCTTTCTTCCATCCTTGACTGGGCCACCAGGGAGATGCTAGACACCCTAAGTGGGCAGCTTCCTGGCCTGCACCCTCAGTGCTAAGACCAGTGGCAGGACAGAGTGGGGTGGTGAGGGTTGGTCAGGGTTTATTAGGAGAAAGCTGTCGGTGAATTTAAAAGGAATTAGTGTACCTTGTTTCATACCACATGCCACGCTGATCTATCTTTAGACATTTAAATGGGGGAAGGTTCCAGGGATATGCGCACCCTGCTCTCCAAGGTTGGCTCTATAAATACCCTCCCAGCCCGCTCAGCTCAGCAGCTTCTCCTCTGATCCAGAAATAGCCCCTCCTCTCAGCAGCTCTCCCCGCTCCCAGCCTAGGCGCTGGGCACAATCTCCACCTCTCCTTCCTCCTTCCCCTCTGCGTCCCCAAGGGCCAAACTGTACTTCACCAGTTTACTGTGGAGGCTAGGAGCAGGCACCAGGAAGGCAAAAGAGAGAAAATAAAATCATTACCTCTGGCTGGCCTGGGAGGAGGAGGTCAAGACCTGGTGGGAAGGCAATCATGCCAGTCGTTCTTCCATTTTCTGAGCTCCGACCCTGAGCCAGGCAGTGCCCAGGCGCTGGAGGAACAATAGTCAAGACAGATGCAGCCCCTGCCCTGGGGCTAGGAAGGGCACAGACCAACAGGCAACGGCAGCTTCACTGAGACCTGGAAACCCGAACATTTCTAAAGAAGGGTCCCACCTCTGCTACACATGCCATACCTGGACCACCGGGAAAAATGGAGCCTGAAGACAAGAGGGGAGGAAAACGCTAGAAAGAAAGAATCCGTGCACTCCTCAGTTCTCTCACATCCGGGTGCCTTCACTCTCTGCTCTCTCGATAAATCAGAGTGCCAACCGAGCGTCCTTTGTTCAGATGGACATTCTGAATGCACCAGAGGAGCTGTGTTCAAGGTTACCTCCAGCGAGTTTCCCTGTGATGGCGCCTGTGTGAGCGCACCATCATCACCACCATCAGCCTGAAAGGTTCCCCATGAGCTTCCAGAAGCCAGACTTCCCAGGCTGGAGGGAGTCGGGGGACCCTCAGCACATCCTGGGTGCTCTCATGACCACTCCAGTCCCCCTGTCATCACCCTCGCTAGTCCCTCCCACAATCCTCCATGTCCCCAGCGACCTGGAGACTACACAAGGCAGCTCAGTAGCTGGGCACCAGGTGAGGGGAAGGCGGGTGAGGATGACCAGGAAGAACCAAGGTCAGGAGAGGAGAGTCCACCTGCAGGGAGATGGAGAGGGACCGAGGAAGCTCCTCTTGCCCCCGTCCTCAGCCTCTGCTGCCTCATCGCGACCTCACTCCCAACCCCCACCTCTACTACACATGCCATGCATGCACAAGCGCACGCGCACACACACACATGCACATGCACACGCACACCTCAACCCCCTGTCTCCAAACAGGTGTGTGGCCCTTGTTCTCCTAGAGTGCAGTTGTAGGCCACTGTCCTGCTCCATGATCTCAGCAAGACCCATCCTGCAGTTTCATGCTGGGGCTGGTGAGCAGGAGAAAGGTAATGTGTCAAGTGACCCAGTACAACTGTCCCATAAAGAGCAGCAAGAAGTCACAACAGAACTGGCCTGGAGTGTGGTGGGTTTAACAGGTGCGTAGGAACTGGCCCGGGACCCCACTGCCATCTCCACTTCCTGAGAAAGGGCCAGCACCTGCCTGTCTAGAGCTGTGACTGGGATTCAGCCACAAGCTGGGGACCGTGGCCACAGCTATATGATACTCACTGGGACCCTCTTTCTCCCCCTTGTTACTCAGGGGTTGTTTTGTGACTTGCACCAGCAGATCTGAGCTGCTGTTTGGAACCGTGGATGGTTTGTTTTGAAAGCCTGGCATCAGACTGAAGAAATCACAGTCTCATTTCTGAGCAACTGCAAGTAGAATTAAATAGTCAGCAAGACTGTAGGGTTAAAAGTCAAGAAAGCAATTTTTTTTTAACAAAACCAACCTCAACTCATTCTGTAATATTTCCTATTTACATTGAGGAAATGTCAATTCTTGGCTTTAAGCCTCACAAGAGACCAAGGATTTAAAGATACTTATGAGACAGATATAAATCTTTGATAAGACAATAACCGCAGAGAGAGACATGCTGGAAATGTTAAGCTGGTAGATTTGGTCAGAGCTCTTTCCTTTTTTTCCTGACTTGACTTATAAACATCTGGGTGCTCTGTTCACTGGCTCGTGGGAAAAGCAGCCCCCCTCCCCCACTCCAGTGTGGCTTATGCATGTGACACAGCACTGTATGTATGTGCCTGTTTTCACAGCAGGAAAAAGCAGCCCCCCTCCCCCCCTCCAGTGTGGCTTATGCATGTGACACAGCACTGTATGTATGTGCCTGTTTTCACAGCAGGAAAAAGCAATTGGAAATGTGCTAATTGTCCTTTTATTCAAGTATGGGCCACCAAAGTTTAAATGTTCAATGTGCATGTATCTTGGGCCTGATGTGCCATCTCCTGACTTCCTGAAGGTCCCCTGTCAGGAAAAACTGAGGAAGATCAGATCAGATCACCTGCCAAGGATCTCAGGTGGACTCTAGAAGCCAGGACAAGTGTCTGGACAGCACATGGACATCAGGAAGGACTATAGAGCCTTGGCTGGACTCTGGGCCTTTTGTCAGTTTCTTAAATCATACAACAGAGCTCAGGTTTGGGTGAGTGGCTGGTAAGGGGAAAGTCAAACCAGAAACCACCCTGGAGTAAAGCAACTTGGGCCAGGGAAGCAGATGGGGCAAGAATTGCAGGAATGACAGAGAGCCATCAGAAGGACATTGGACAGACGCCAGAAGACCTACCAGCCGAAGTGCTGTCTGTGCCTGAGTGCCCCGTGTCAACGGTCAGAATCGTGAAGTTCAACCACCCTTTCAGCTTATTAAGGACTGTTGATGACTGGGATCAAAGCACAGCCCCAAAAGAGAATTGTTGACCAGTCAATGGATCTGTCTACTGTTCGCCAGCAAGAAATTCATGAATTTACTTCTTCCCCAACTGAAATGACCATTAGGCCCCACTTGGTCTTTAGATGAGAAACAAAGAGAAGACCCTGAAGTGCCACGCTTCCTGGAGGTCTCCAAGGCTCACACAAACCTGTGGTTCCATGGAGCCCCTGCTCCCTGCATTCAGCTGGAGTTTGTGGGCTGGGGTCCACCTGGGATTGGAGCACCTCCAGACCTTTCTGTCCCCAAGTTCTCCTCAGGTGCATCTTGGAGTCCCCAGGGAAGCCTCACAGGAGCTTGAGAAGTCCCTTCTTATACTCTCTTTCTCACACTTTTCCCTCCATTATTGAGCTGAAGCCACTAGAGGGGACGCCTTACGTGGCCACCACCGTGGGGGGTGTCCTTGTCTTTGAGGATGCCTTTGCCACCTCCTCGTGGAGTCCTTGGGACAATGGCAACTTCTGCTTCAGCTGCAGACTCCTCCCCACCATGTGTGGGGCAGAGCCCAGGGACAGGGGCTGAGGTAGCCCGTGTGGACTTCTCCCTCCCCTCCCTCCACCCTTGCCAACACCCTGTCGCCACCAGGACCAACTCCCGGGGGCTGTGACACCAGCTCAGCCCAGAGTCTGCTGTTTTGGATATGATGCTAAAAGCAAGAAGGAAGCCCCCATCTCTCTCAAAACTGAAGCTGAGGCAAAGGCTTTGAAGGCTGTGCCAAAAGGGACCACAGTCACAGGGGGAAAAAGGGACCCACGTGTCCCCCATCTTCCAGGAACCCAAGACACCCTGAGTACCCTCAGAAGGCTATCTTCAAGACCACTGAGACACAAATCAACTCCTCCACACAGAGTGGGCTGCGATGAAGACCCAGGCCAGTGCTGGGCAGGTGCTCCACATGGGGCAGGTGCCATGGGGCAAGCCAAGGCTGAGGTCCCATACCAGGCCAGCTGGAGACAGGCCAGGGGTTAGACACAGGCAGGACTATCTAACAGGGACAGTGGGTTAGTTTTAAATCTAATAAACATTTCCATCATCAGAAAAAACAAGTCCCAACGTAAGCTCAAATGGGGATCCTTGCAACAACCCCTCATTAGTCCACTACTCAGACGAGAGGCAAATGGCCTCCTGAACCTAAGCAGAGCCAACCCTTAGGGCCCTTTCCAACTGCCTTTCTGCCTCACTGCTCCTCCCTGCACACCCAGTGGCCCAGCTGGCCCAGCCGATCTGCGTCTGTATCTCTTTGTGCTTCCACCTTCTTCTGGACTCAGACCCGGAACCCAGGCACCAGGAGCCGGTGTGTTTAAGACCTGAGAAGACAGATGGAAGAGTTCAAGTCTCCACCTCAGTGTCACTGTGTCCTTTGTGGAACACAGCTTTACATTCCTCTCAACAACCCAGAATCCCAAACTCCACTTTTTTTTTTTTTTTTTTGCCAGGCATGGTGGTGCATACCTGTAATCCCAGCAACTCAGGAGGCTGAGGCAGGAGGATCTCAAGTTCCAGGCCAGCATGGGCAACTTGGTGAGGCTCTGTCTCAAAATAAAAATAAAAAGCGCAAGGATGTAGCTCAGTGGTTCAGTAGAGTGCCCCTGGGTTCTACCTCAGTACCACACAAAAATATATATGTGTGTGTGTGTGTGTGTGTGTGTGTGTGTGTGTGTGTGTAGGAGTGAGAAACGGAGCAGCAGGCCCAGTCACAGAACTAGGAACTGGCTGGCTGGAGCCCAGGCTGCCCTGCTCTATTCTGCTCCTCTGGGGAGGCCTTTGGTAAAACTAGCCTTCTCCACTGCCTTCTCCTGTCTCCACCTCTTCCTTGGGCCAGCTCCTCCCAGGCTCAGCTCACAGTCAGGAATGATTTTGTGCAGGATGTCCCCAGCCTCAGGCTTTGATCTGACTCCTTCATATTCTCCACCTGAAGGGGCCTGGGCTTGTCCTTCTCCCAGCTCCTGCAGCTGCCACATGCTGACCCCCTTGCTCTTTGGCAGCCTTCATTATCTGTCACCAGGGACTACTCCTGCAGCCACCCCCTGACCTCAGTCCAGCGGGAGAGCTCACAGTCACAGGGTGACAGATACCTTGAGAGGCCCTCCTGGCCATGCCAGGCCCCAGCAGCCTGCACACACATCACTGTGCAGCAATGGGCAAAGGTGGCCTTCGAAGGGAGACTGTGGTGTACCCCGTCGGCCCCTCCTGGAAGCAAACATCTCCCTCCGGCCATCCCTGGCTTCCAAACTTGTGATAGTCAGCTTTTGCAGCACTGTGACTGAAACACCTGACAAGAACGACTGAGGGGAGGAAAAGGATTGGGGCTCACAGGGTCAGAGGTCTCAGTCACACTTAGGTGGCCGTCTCCATTGCTCTGGCCCAAGGTGAGGCAGCACCTCCTGGGGGAAGAGTGTGGAAGAAACCTGCTCAGCTCAGGGTGGAGTCAGGAAGTAGGGGGAGGGCGTAGGGAAGATGAGTCCCAGGGCACACCCCACAGTGCCCCAGGTGCCTACAGTTAACCACCAGTGGTCCATTCAAACTAGGATGGACCCATCAGGTTCCAACTCTCACAATCCAATCATTTCACCTCTGAATATCCCTGCATTAACAGGAGATTTGGGGGGACACCTCATATCCTAACCATAACAAAACTTCACCAAGGTTTTTGTGGCAGAGAATAACAGTAGCAGCCATCCACCTACCCGGAAACCCTCACCCCTCAGCCCCAGACCTGCCCACTTCAGGCTAATATTACAGCGTCTCTGTCTCCACCCTGGGAGCACCTCCCGGCCCTCCACCCACCCAGGTGGCTCTCCTCTGAAGGCTCCAGAAGACCATCGCGAAGCCTGGCTATGAGTCTTTCAAGGTGGCCTGAGGACAGGCTCCTGAAACTTAGCAGCAGGAGGCTGCTGGGCATTCTCTGGCCCCGGAGCACTGCCCACAGGTGACCAGCCCACCCCAGAGTCCCTGCCTTTCTTTAGTGGGAATGGAGCCTGAGCCACTCAGTGGAGTAGGGGGGAGGGCTGACCTGCTCCAGATGAGGTCACAGGCAGGGAAACGACGGGGCAGCATCTCCCCAGGAGGGGAGAGCCGTGGCCTGATGGGCCAATGGGGCGCAGGGGATAGGGCCTGTGGACTCATTGGAGGTCAAGGGCAGATGAATCACAGGGACTTCTCATGCTAAGGAGCCCCCAAGGGAGCCTTCACTCCCCCCTCAGGGAAGAGGTAGCAGTGGACAAGATCCTGGGACTTAATTTGCACTGAAAATCTCATAAATGCTACACATAGAAGATTTGGGCTGTGCTGAACCTCTGGGGCCCCATGGACCCAGGCCCAGAAGGCTAGCCTCCTCTCCTTCCTCTTGCTAGGCCATTCCGTATCCTGGCCATGAAGTATAGACCAGGGGGCAGTCACACCTCCTTTCTCGTACCCCATCCATGGTACAGAGGACTCCTGAGCTCAACCAGAGCAGAGGGAGTCTCCTCAGCCTATTTGCCTCTGGCCATAAAGGGATAAGAGTGGGTGAGGGAGGCTACTTTTGTGGTACTTGCCTTCTATCTTGATGAAAAATCTGCTATTTTTGCTCTGCTGTAGAAGAAAAATAGAACCATGACTTATGCTCCCAAGTTTTGTAGCTGAAGTCATGTACCCGTGATAGTCTATTATGTTTCCCACAATTACAAATATGTTCCTTCCCCTTGGTCTTTGTGTGGGGCCCAGCCCTCCCCACAGTCCAGCTAATGGCCCGAAAGCTGTTGGAGCCAGCCTGTGTGAGGCCCAGAGGTGGAGAGACCCTCTGGGAGGACTGGAGGGGTTCTGGTAATCAATAGCCCAGCCCTATCCATCTCGGCTCCTCATCGGTCTGTGGCTTATTAAGTGCTCCCTGTCTGTCGATAAGCCACAGTTATTGCTCTCTCCCTGAGAGCTCTGAGGCCAGCTTCCATTTGGCCAGAGAAAAATAACGATTGTTTGTTTATTAGCTGGGAGGAAATGCCCAACCATGAGCATGCATTGGGCCTACGCTGGTGTCAGGAGGCCCGCCCTTGATCCAGTCTCTCCCCACCAGGACTCCTATGCTGGTGGGGCCATGGCTGGGGTTTGTCCCAAGCAGGTGGCCCAGAAGCTACAGGGATCCATGTGACTGTTTGGCAGCCAAGGACACACCGGTGACCTTGGCTCAGGCAAGGGATGGGGGCACTGCTGGGGAGACTTCAGCCACACCTCAGTGGCAAAGGGAAACCAGGCAGCCTTGGTTGTGGGTATAAGCCCTTCCTGGTGAGCTCCAGGGGCCTCAGCCACAAGCTGCTGGCCTGGAGCTCTGATGACTATTCTGAGCCAGAGGTATTGTGGCTTTGTGGCCTGGACACGAGCAAACCATTTCCTCTGCTTTCTCTGTCCCTATCCTCTCTCTACCTTCTTCCCTCAGCAGGAACTTCTGAGTCGCACACTGACACGGGTTCAAATCCCAGCTCCGACACTTACAAGCCACAAGACCTTGGCAAACATTCCTGTACCTCGACTGACTTGTGTGCTAAATGCCTGTGTCCTAGGACCACAGGGAGATCAAATGGTAAGTGGGCTGGAAAAGCCTGCCCGGGCTCAGCCCTCAGTGCAAGTAGCTGAGCAGCTGCTCACGGGTCCTCTCTGTTCTCTCCTGTTGGGTCCATAGGCTCACCTGCCCAGCCGAGCCGGCTGCCTGTCTCCCTGATTTGTCTTCCCACCACTTGACCATCACAGTTCCCAGAGGTCCGGGAGCCCGATCCCCAGCTCCCACCTGGGCGCCTTCCTTCAAATCAAACAGCTTGCGCTCTTCTTCAGAAAGGTTTTTCTGTTCATCATGAAATGGCTCCAAAGGTGCCACCCAAACCAGCTCACTGGGCCTGGCCGGGGTCTCTGCTCCAACGTCAACTGTGCTGTGAGCTGTAACACTTAACCTCCGTGGCCCAGTTCCTTGCCCGTTAGATAAGCATGCTGTTGGACCCTAAGAGTTTCTCTTACCCTAAAGGCTTTTTCTTTTAGAAACAAAAGAAATGTCTATGACATCCTCTTCTGTGCTCACCCCTGTCTTCTCCGTGCTCTTCTCAAGTGGTTTACTGCTTCCAACCCTCTGGCTGCATGCTCTGTTGTGGTATCAGCACCCCTCGCCCATCCCAGGACTCAGTTGGCAGAAGTTCCTGCAGGAGTTCATCTCAGGGCTCTTATCACTCAGGAAGGTGAGAATCAGCCTTTCCTTGAGGCACTATCTATCCTCTCTGTCCTTTTTTTTTTTTTTGCATAATCATTATCTCTGTCAACTTAAGCTAAGTTCAGCAATACTTAGATGACTAGATCCTCATGGGTTACAATGGCAGGGAGGTATTTCCTGTTCACATTTATGTTTGTGGCCATGGGCAGAGCTCAGTTGCAAGACCTCTTCTTCATTCACGAACCAAGCAGCCCCTCCTGGTGCGGAAAGAAGCAAAAGCTGAACCTTCTCTCAGCTCACGTCTCATTGGCTAAAGTATATCAGGCAGTCAAGCTGCTGCCAGTGGGCAGGAGAGGGAACTTACCCTCCAGGAACAACTTGACAGAACCACCTCTATCCTATCATATGGCCTTATTACCGCAGTCCTCTAGCCCCCGCCCCCTTCATTTTACAGATGAGAGTATGAAAACCCAGGTATGGGTGGTGATTTACCTAAGGTCACAGAGCAAATCAGTGGAAGGAGAGGGACGCAAGTCCGAGTGTGTTGAAGACCTTCTAGCTCATATGTGGGAGCAGGACCAAGAGGAGACAGATCTGGATTGAGTCCCAGTTCCAGAATTCCAGGCAAATTATTTCTACTCTGAGTCTTGGCTCTCCCTTCTGTACCACGGGTAAGAGTGGGCCTCCTGCAGGGAGGCTGGGAGAGGAGCACGACTCCATGAGTGTCTCAGCCATCTGCCACAGAGGAACCTCTTCATACACACCTGTTCTTTGTCCCTTTGCTTACGGCCAACTGCTCCAAACTCCCACATCTCATGCCCCTCCTCTCTGCTTCCTGCCTTCAAGCCCATCTCCTTGTTTTTCAAATGTTAGGGGAAATAGAATTTCTACTGGCGTTTCCCTCAAGCAGGGAGAAAAGGGTCACCAAGGCTCCCTGCAGGACCTGCTGACGCGGCACCCGTTGACATCCACTGTCTCCTGCAGTCCTCACCAGCGTCCTGGTCCATCCTCCCAGCACACAGATGGGAAGATGGAGGCCTGAGAGTCAGGTGGAAGCTCACCTGCCCTGCAGAAGTGAGCACTGTCAGTCCAGCCATTGGGGCTCTACAATCCGTTCTCTCACCTAAGGTGGGCCTGTCCCTGCACCCACCCACTCTCCTCAGACCTGACCCGTGCTGCCGAAAGAACAGCTCCGGGAGAGCCGCAGTGGCCTCTGGGAAGACCGGGATGGGGACATGGGAGGAGAGACTGGGGAAGGGAATCCGAAGGGGGCTTCAAGAACAATTGCCACCAGTTCCATTTGTCTTATAAAAATTCTGTTTTCAACATTCATGAAATGAAGGTCCAGGAAAACCTGTCCAAGCAGAGCCATTTTCTGAGCAATCTGACAGTTAACATTTCAGGGATATATCAGATATAAATGCACCCCTCCCAAGGACGGCTCTGGAGCCTGTGTAGAAAGTGTTTTTGTGATTGGATGGGGGTGCACATGGGCAGGTGCCGGCTGCCGTGTTTTCATGCCCCCCCCCAATTCCCTTAGAAGGGCTGTTTTCTTTGTTCCAGGAGCCTGGCTCGACTTAGAATGTCTAATAACAGCACAGATGGTCCCGATTCATTGCTACCTCACCTTCCTGGAGACACATCTTCACGTCCCCCTTGCCCACCCTTCCACGTGGCTCTCTCAAGGTGGCTGTGAGGACACCTGTGATCTGGCCTCTGCCCACTTCTCCCGATGGCCCTCTCAGGAGCCCTCCCATGCAGACACTGCACCCCAGTGGCCCTGCCAGAGGCCAGAAACCTCTGTTCCATGCTCCCACTGGAAAAGGAACACATCCCTGCCTGCTCTAACATCCAGCCTCAGCCCAGGGGCCATAAGGCAGATCCACAAAGCCACAGACTCTTTCAGAGGGCAAGACACGGCTCTGTCATTTGTTAAAGGCCCCAGCATGCATGTAACAGCATGGACGGTTTTCACGGTAACCCCTCTGCTCCCTGGGACGCAGTCTTCACCCAGCAGATCTGAGTGGGGATGGTGGCGGCCCAGGGAGTCCTCCACATTGATTCCTTCATCCACCCATCAAACATTTCCCAAAAGCCTCCAGTGCTACCGCGATTTTATTCTAAAAATCAAGATACAGATAAAATTCTTTAACACTGTGGAGGAGTGGAAGACGTATGGGGGGATAATAAGTTACGTAAGATATTAGCAGTGCTAAGCTTTCTGAAGACAAATCAAGCAGATGGAGAGGACAGGGGGTCCTGGGCAGGAGATGGTGGCAAAGGATGGAAGATTTAAGCTGTGCAGCTCCGTGGGAGCAGAGCTATCCTGAGAGCAAAGTGTGGAGGCCAGTGGAGAAATAGCAAGGAGGCAGGGGGTGAGGAGGTGAGCAGCACACACAGGAGGCGAGGACAGGTCCCACATATCAGGGCCCTGTCCTGACTCCAGCTGCTACCAGCTGTGATGTTTTGATGTCTTTGTCCTTAGCAAAAGAAGATGGGGCGGGTTTGGAGGGGAGCCGCAGGAGCTCAAATTTGGATGCAGTGAGTTTAGGATGCCTGTTTGACCGTGAGTGGCAAAGGCCAGGAGGTATCTTCTCCCTCGTCTTCACAGGATCCTCGAGTGTGGTGGAGACAGGCTCAAGAGATGGGCGACCCAACTTGTAGGTGGCGGAGCCAAGAAAAGAACTCATTTTAGAGGGATTAGTGGCTCTTGACTTTGGAAGCTACTTTTGCTATCTAAGCCTCCATTTCCTCAGCGGTAATCAGAGGCAATAGTACCAGCAGCAGCATCTCCTGGGGGCCAAATGAGACAGAGGCTCTGGACGAGGGCTCCCCGCTTCCGGCCTCCCCTGCTCCTGGCATCCCGACTCTCTCCAGACCTGCTTCCGTGTGAAATGCTGCTCACCTTGAGGCTCCCAGGTGGGCACAGGTGTTTCTGATGACAGAGGCTCATTAAGATACCTCAGCATCCCCCACTCCACTTGACTAGGAGCCCCTAGAGGACAGGTGCTGTGACTTCCTGTCCCCCTAGCTCACGGTTCCTCCAGTGGTGCTTTGCTCTGAGTTTAGCCAACAAGATGAACCAGAGAAACAGAATTGTCCTTCTTGGCCCTAGGGCTGGCTCTCTTCTTCCCTTTAGGCCTTGGTCTAGGCCTTGCTCTACACGGTCCTTCCTTCCTGTGAACCCTGCTCAGGAGAGTAGCTGAGGGAGCACTCTCCCTCAGCAAGCCAACCAACCAGGGCTCCGCAGGGTCTGAACAGCTCTGCCCGAGAAAAATACAACATGAGTCACATATGTCATTTTAGAGCTCCTGTAAGCAGGGAGGAAAACCAACTTTAAAAACAGGTCAAAGTGATTTCAATGATGTATTTTATTTAATTCAATATATTCTAAGTCTGGCTTTAATGTCTAATCAGTATAAAAATTACCAACAAGATACTTTATGTTCTTTTCCTTCATGTCACGTTTTGAATGGGGTGTGCCTTTACACTTGCAGCATGTTACAATCAGGAAAAGGCACACATTCCAAGGGCTGACAGCCATGTGTGGCTGGTGGCTTCCCTCCTGGAGTGCAGAATAGAGGTCAGAAGTCGCTCTGCTAGTCTGCCAAATGGTTTCTTGGTCCTGAGTTCTTGGGCATGTTCGAGGCCAAGTCCTTGGTCAGTATTTAGCCTCCTCAGTCCCAGCCCCTCAGTCACTTGCCCTTTGAACCCTTGCCTTCCCTTTCCTAAGAGCCCACCTGCTCCTGGCCAGCACCTGCTGTGTGACATCAGTCCCTGTCTGCTTGTCTGGCTAGGTTACCACCCTGGGGAAAGAGAGAACAGGGCGCTTTTAATCCTGAAGGCCTTGCAGGGCAGGGATCAGGGGCTCTCAGGCTGAGCCAGGGTCCCTGAGAACACCCAGAACAATGGGAAGTTGGCAGGGAAAAGCCCATGTTCTTGCTGGTGCAGCTTCCACTGGTCACTTTGCAGAAAGACTGATGATCCCTCCCCAGCTCCACTTGTGTTAAAATGGCTCCCCCTAGTCCTTGGCTTTAGGAGGGTCTAGGACCCAAAGTGGGCAGGAATGGAGAGAAACTCTTTAGCCTATTTCTTTCTTGCTCACTTTCCACACAGCTTTGCCACCTTCCTTGAGGTTGTTCTTCTCCTCCCCTGTCCAGTGTATCTCAAGCAAACCCACGGACCCTCGGTTTACTGAAGCCAGGGACACTCACCACTACTATCCTTCAGGCCACCTCTCAGACCTAAGGCTGGAGTCTCCCGGGAGCATGAAGAGACCACCCCTGCTAGCCCTGCTTCCCCCTTCCTTTCCTTCCAATCATTCCCCTCCCCCTTGCTCTAGGTGGGCTTCCCTGTGTCCCCAGAGTACTGCCCTGCACTCCCTTCCTCCTCACTCCTGAATTCCACCTGAAAAATGGAAAAATAATCTACTTCTGTTTAAACAGTTAGCAAATGGTTAAAATAAACGGTTTTCTGTTTAAAGTTAAACGGGCTGCTGTGTGCAAGGCTCTTGGAATACTCCTAGAGGATGCTCTTGTGAGCGCTTATTTCAAGATTCTCAAAGCAACATCATGAGATAACTACTTCCTCTTTATTTTAGAGGAGGAAACTGAGGCTAAGAAAAGTGAAATGACTTACCTGGGCTTACAGGTAGCAAGTGACCAAGCTGAGACTCGAATCTGGGACTTGTCTAATTTCAGAGCTCAGCACATCCTGTTAGACAGCTTAGTGAAAATAGAATGAATGGTCCTTGCCCACAGGAAATGGAATCCAGGCAAGGAGACTGTACAATGCATGGAAAATTCCTGAGACAATTTGGATCCAGAGTTGTTTCATAACTAGGGAATCAGGAGGAAGGAGGCTGAGGCATGTGGTGGGTTGCCTGGCTCCCCAAGAATCTGTGTTGGAGGGGGCCTGGCTCTCTGCTCCCAGGGCCTCCTGATGAGCATCCCTACTGCTCCCTCCTCCCCTCCCCCAGGGTGACCTCGAACTGCTCCTCCTGCTTGATTGACTGCCAGCAAAGAAAAAACAAAAACTCTGACTAGATTAGCAAGGCAGCATATGCTGCTCATGGGAAGTTAAACAATTGCACTTCTAAATAACAGCTCAACACGGAATAGAAGGGATGTCACAAGGCAGGATATGATTAATTGCCAAATGAATTATTGAAATTGTAATTGCAGAGTTCAGAGGAGCGCGTGATTGCTCTGGGTCAGAACGGCCAGGAGAGGCTGGGGAGGAGGGCCATGGGAGCTGGCCCTCCAGTGCAAGTAGCATTGGGTTAGGCACAGCCAGGGCGAGGGCCCCTCCTGAGAGGTGGACAGGAAGGGCACACAGGTGGGAAATTTCACCCGGGTCCCAGGAGCTCAACAGAGTGGAACTGCTGATGGACTTTCCCACGAAGGGCACCTCACTTGGCTTTCCACCACTCTCTGACACTGGTCCCCCACCTTCCTCTAGCCTAGCAGCCTCCTGTGGACATCAGTTGCTCAGTCTGCACAGTGGGCTGGGAAAGCAGGTTTCTCGCCCATCAGAAGGAGGAAAATACAAGAAGAAAAGCATGTCTCTAACCTTGGGATGGAAAAATAAGAAACCTGCTGCAATGCTGTTATATTGTTATGATTTCACAAGGGCTCAAATACCTAGTGAACCAGATCGTATTTCCTGAAATGCAGCAGGGTAGCAGCATAAGCACAGACCTGAGCTCACCTTCTTACTTGCTGCCCTGGAACTGTGTGATCATGGATAACTTGTTTGCTGAGCCTTGGTTTTCTATCTGTAAAGCACTGTGTGTGTGTGTGTGTGAATATCTCACAGAGTGCCCTTCAGAATCACCTGGGATATGATATACATCAAATGCCCATCCCAGGGCTGGTTCATGTTATCCTAGTTCCATCAAAGATGGCAGTTATTAGAAAAGGTGGCCTAACAGGGAACATCTGAAATGACTGGTTTTTGGGCCTCCAGTGCACAGTGTCACCTGTATCCCACACATGGCTAAAGGAATGGAAGTCTGCGGACAAAATAAGAGAATGGACCTAGATGCCAGGCACATGGGAGTGAGACTGCTAATGGAGAGGAGCAGAGGCATGCCAGGGTGCTGCAGCCGCTGGAGGACAGGAACCCAGGGCACAGGGTGCAGTGCTGTGCCGCCCTCACAGGCACAATCAGAAAGACTGCAGAGACCTGGGGAAAGGGGCTTTATAAATGGTGGAACATAAATCAGCACACAAACTCTGGTTGCAACCGAGTAACTACTGTAAGGTAAAGTTTTTAAAGGCAAGAGCTATTGTGGATTAGGCTAGGGTGAGAGGACTCTACCGCACTTCACTTTCCCTTTGGCAGCATTAACTTTTAGCCCTAAATATCCCTCCACCGAAGGGCAGTGTTCTCCCAGGAGAGGGCAGGCACTCTGCCTCTCTTCTTCCTCAGGTCTCTTGGAGGCCAAGGCGGATTCTGGACTGCATTATTTTACAAGGATGCGAACAAGTACCTGGTGACAGTCTGGGAGTCCTGTGCCATTGGAGGAAGGCTGCACAGGACAGCTGGCAGGGAGAGGAGACCCAGGCAGGCCTGATAGGTGAAGGGTGCTGGGAAGGTGCCAGCAGCATGGCACCCCCCGGGGGGCGGGGACCAGAGGAGGTCAGTGGGAGGCGGATTAAAAAACTTTCTAGTATCCAGAACACCCGGCAGTGCCTATGCAAGAAGGAAAATGTAAGAAGGAAAACTGTTCAAGCCAAGGCTGGATGACCTGCAGGTGGGACTTGGACCGGGAGGAACGGCAGGAAGCCTGAACTGGGTGGTCAGAGGACCTGGATCTGTGCTTCTCAAAACTGCCTAGTCATTCGGAGTCGCTTCCTCCCAAGACCCCTTGAATCAGAACTTCCAGCGGTTGTGTCTGAATCCGCGGGCTGCAGGAAGCTCCTCCCGGCGCACTCCAGCAGCCGGCGCAGCTGGCCCGGGAACCGCAGGCTGACATCGCCCCTAGTGGTGGTTGGAGACACTGCGCTCAGGCTGGCTCAGAGCCTTTCTGGTGCTCAGAGCTGGCAGGAAGCAAAGGACAGCTTGGGCGCAGGGCGCCTACTTGGTGCTTGCTACTAAAGCTCTTGCCACCCTCTCCCAACCCCAGCCTCCCCGGGGAATGCTCTGATGAATGACAAGAGCTAATTCAAGTAGAAGCCCCTTTCCAGGCACTGTACAGGGAAGGTGGAAGAAGTACTCTGAGGCCTAAGTTTCCTTCTACTTCACCCTTGGCAGGAGCCAAGTCAGGCTGGGGCACAGGACAATCAAAACAACGAATATCCTTAATAAATGTGTACAGAGATTCCAATCAGCAAACCAAATGCCACATTTCCTCTTTAAGTTGACTCAAATTCAAGTTCTGGTCTCCATCTGCTCCAGCTTAAGGGAAGCTTATCCTCAGTTATGCAAGATCCTCTCCCTCAGGATCTTGTACAAGTACAGACTTTAGAGAAGACCTTCTGGTAGTTCCCAAGTTTAACTGTCTGCCCCTTGGCTGCCTCATGGGGAAAACAGAAGTGCCACTGTGTGGACTCAGTGAATTAACCTGTAGAAAGTGCCAGGCACAGAGCACTCTGCTAACATTGTTGTTGATCTCTCTATGCTGTTTATTACTGAGACACTCATTTTCCTGTCCTCATTGTTTTCCTCCAGGCCCACACCACTCTTAAGGTGTAGGAACCTTTGGGAAGAAACCAGAAAACTCCTCTAAATTCCTGTAATCTCCCAACTTGCTTTTACCAAATGGTTCCCAATCCTCACTCTGCTCCATTCCATTCTGGGGAAACGTCCCTCTTTCTTTTTTTCTTCAATGGCCTTTGGAATAAGCTCTTCGATACGTTTAGTCTTGCACCAAGGCATGGAGAGCAGTTGCCTCTGAGCAACTTCTGAGGCTGTCAAATTGAAGTAGAAGACGGGAAAAACATAGGGATAGTGAAAGACCAATTCAGTGGGTAAGGCTGAGATTCAAATGCAGGCATCCTGACCCCTGGGGTCCCTGAGAATCACACTGCATGACTCACAGAGCCCACCCAGGGGGGACAGATGGCTGACAGCAGCTTAGTGTGGCCCTTTCCTACCACACTTTAAAGGTGGACAGATGCTGAACTCAGAGGAATGGGTCTCTGACAGTCAAGTCTGAGGCCTCCCATCCACTATAACTAACCACTAACACCCCCACAACCCCTTAGGCCAAGTCAGCACAGTTGCTTCTGGGTGCCCGCTCTGGCCATGCTGCGCACTGTGGGGACACAGGGAAGAACCAGGATGGCCACTGGTTTATATCCTGGCTCCTGTCCTGTTTCTCCACATGGGCAGACTGTGAGCTACCAGGTCGCAGGAGGGTTGTCAGTATAAACATGGGGCACCAGGTTAAATTGGAATTTTAATATATGATCTTTTAAGAATAACATTTTACATCCCAAATATTGCATGAAATATATGTATACTAAAAAGTTATTTTCTGTTTGTCTGAAATTAATGTTTAATTGGTGGCCTGTATTTTTCTTTGCTATATCTGTTCACCTCCCCTCCCCAGGGCATCCATTCCTAATCTGAGCCGCAACAAAGCCTCCTGGCTTTTACCCCAAAGCCTGTAGAGTGTTACACATGCACAAAAGTGGGTGCTGCTCAGAGAGGGTTGCCGCAGTCCCGCTGCAGCAAAATAACCAGGGGGTGACGAGCAACTTGTGTACATTGATACAGCAGGAGAGGGAGCCGTTTATTGTAGGACAGGAGGGGTATATATACATTCCACACAGCTTCTCTTAATTAACATAAACTAGATACAGCAGTCAACCAATAAGGAACCTCCACACTTAATGGCCCGCTGGCGTTACTTCACAAACCACTCCCTCTGCAAAATGCCAGGCGCCGTCTTGACTTGTTTACAGACTCTAGCAGAGGGTAGCCAACACCCCAGAGCTCTGAGAGACTAAGAGCAGGATGGCAGCTGGCACTTGGAGCTTTCTGTGGGCCAGATGCTATCTTAAGTACTGACCTGTTTACTCACAATAGTGCATTTAATGCTCATAATAATCCCCTAAGGTAAATGCTAGTAGTTTCCCCACTTCAAAGATGAGGGAACTGAGATATAGAGAATTAGTCTAGACAGGGCAAAGCCAGGAGTGAGGAAGCCCCTTCCTGCCTGTAGCATGGAATGCACTGTTGAGAAAAGGGGGTCCTGGACCTGTGTGGAAAGAAGAAGCACAAGTGACTCAGTGCTGGAGCTGCAGATGGGCCTCTCCAGTGTCACATATAACTGTGGATTGTATATTTATTCACATAAACACAGAGACATTTGCATTGAAAGTACTGACTGAGCATTAACCAGCTGCCGGCCTGTCGGTCCTGTGGAATGTCTGGTGTGCTGTCATCGTCAGGCAGATTTACAGAAATGGGAGAGACTCCTGGATGAGTCAAGTCATGCTCTGGGATGCTTTGTACCCCCTGGGCCCCTCTGTATGATCGGCACCTCCAAAATTTTACCCAAACCTCTGAGACCGAGTGTTCACAGCCTCTCTCCTCCAGGGAAGCCCACCTTCTGCTAATTCACTGGACGGAATTTTTTCTTACTATATATCAAGGAGCTAGGAGCTAAGGTACATGTCCCATCCTGGTGGACCTGGGTGGATGGAGAGACCATTGGCAATATATGTAGAATATTCTTCAATGAGCTGGATGGTGCCTTCTCCCCTCTATCCCCCTCTTCTACTAACATGCCAATAAAGAGGGAAGTGCCCAGAAGGAGGTGGCAGACCTCGCCCCAGGGAATCAGCCAGTGGAAACCCAGCCCTGTGCATCCACAAGGCCCCAAGGAGCTAGCCTGGCTGTTGGCAGCAGACAACCCTGGCCCAGTTCCCAGCTCTGCCTGTTCTAATCAGAGCTCTCCACACCAAAGGGATGGGTAGCATGGACAGAGGGCGCCATGGAACAACAGTGTTGCACAAGATGAGAGGCGGAGGACCTGCAGATGGACTGGAGACTCTGGCGAGTGGGTGGGAGGGAGGAAGCAGACACACAGGGCGGGGCATGTTCAAGAACAGTGGGGCTGTGGAGGTGCTCTGCTTAATGATTTTGATTTCTGGGTGAGGGACACTGAAGGGCATATAGAGGGAAGAAGCCTGTAAAGGGGGGGAGCTGAAGGAGCAGGTTTGGGAGGAGGCAAGGACACTGAAGGGGCCTGGTCCCTGGGGGCTGTGGCATCCCAGGTGTGGGTAAGCAGCCAGCAGATGCAGCTAGAGAGGCTATTGGCTTCTGTGATCTTCGCAAAGAGATGGTACTCCTGGAGCAGGTGATGGTGGGTGGAAACCGATGTCTGAGGACAAAAGCTACTGTGTGGCCACTGTGTGAAACAGGAGAGACTGGGCAGGTGCACATTTACCGCCCCCGGCTTAGAACGGGGCCATGGCTGTGCACAGGGTGCTCCTGAAGGCTTGAGGCTCCCTCTCCATGGCCATCCAGCGGGTTCCCCTTCACCCTATCCCCCATCCATTCCAGGACCATGCCGCAGCCCCTAGGCCTCTCTCCTCTTTGCCCGGTGGCGCCCCACCTTGCCCTGCTGCCCTCACCATTCCTGTGCTGCAAAGCTCTTACCCAAATCTCCCCACGCCTGTTCCTTCTCTTTCAGGTCTCAGTCCCAATGTCATCTCCTCAGACAGGGCGGGCCCCGCAGCCCCTGTTATTCCCAACAGCATTTGTTGATGAGGGTGTTGGCATCTGTTCATCTGCTTGCTGTCCTCTCCAGGCATGAGCGCCACAAGGACTGGGTCTAGCTGTCTCGCCATAGGCAGCTAAGGAAGGGGGGAGGGGGTGGGGGAAGGGCCCACCTGCTCCGGGTGCTGCTAACCTCAGGGTGGCCATGCAGGGGGGTCACTCCAGTCCTGCTCCTAGCTGTCACAGGGCGCAGCTGGGCGTTCCTGGGGTCCGCCTCCTCCTCTCACCTACTGTTTTCCTCAACTGTCTTGTGGGGATTGTGACAAGTTGGATTAGATAGTATAATCGAGATAAGCTGATTATTAAAACAAGCCCCACTCAGACCACCCTATGGCTTCTCTAAATGCTTTTGTACAGGTATTTTCTTTCTCAAGGATTGGAGGTGGTGGAGTGGAGCCTTAAGAATGTGGCTGTTCTGTTTCTGAGAGATTTCCTCTCTGGGTCTTCAGACCCGGGGCCTTCCCACATCTGTAGCCCTTCCCTCCTCTCCAGGAGCTGCTGGGACAGCACAGCTCAGTCTCAGGGGAAACTGGAGAACTGGACACTGTTAATCCCTCAGCCCCTCAGGCTGACCGTGCTGAAGCAGCCCTGTGCGTTTTTCCACTTTCTGTTCTTCAAGAAATCCAAGACTCTTCTTCCTGTGGATGACGGCTGAGACACAGGAGAGTTAAGGAACTTGTCCTAGGTCACACAGCAAGCGGAGGGGCCAGGACTCGGCTCTATGTGACTCAACACAGAAGCCTGCACACCAGTGCCTCTTTCACTCACTTTTCCCATCTGGTCTCAGACTACAGATCCATGGGATGAAAAGATGGCTCTAGGTGCCTGCTCCCCTCTGACCCCTCCTCTACTAACACGCCAATAAAGAGGGAAGTGTGCAGAAGGAGGTGGTGGACCTCGCCCCAGGGAATCAGCCAGTGGAAACCCAACAGACAACCCTGGCCCAGTGCTCAGCTCTGCCTTGTTCCCACACAGTGTCTTGGACCACACCCTGCTCTCCTCAAAGGCAAACCCTCCTATGACTTTGGAATTCTCTGGAAAAGTTAAGACAAAAGACACCTGCGGGAGGGATGCCGTCCCAGAGGCACTGCAGAGACCTACGTGAAGCAGGGCGCCTGGTGTTAGGGGTACAGAAACTGGGGCACACAGTGGGGAGGTGACCTGCTGGGCACATGTGTTTGGGGGAGGACAGGCACTCCAGCCTCCCCTCTCTTCTCCTCCTCTCCCACCTCATACATCCCTGGGGTCCATACTGTCACATCTCTCATGAAAGAGAGGGAGCTCTGGCTTTGCCCTGTGACATTGTCTCCTGCCTGCCCATGCGAAAGGCGGCCCTTCCGTATAACAGGGGCCCAGAGAACAGGACCTTATAACAGGACCTGCTGGAACTTGAAACAGTGAACTCTGGGGGTCAATGTAGAGTCCTCCTTCCTCCCTGTCCCTTGAGAGATTTGAGCGTCTCCAAATGAAGACCAGTCTGAGAGGGAAGCCATGGTGAGAGGAATGTTTGCTGTGGCCTGCCTGTCTCCCTTCCTGTTCAAGAAAAGAAAGGAAGAGCTTGAGTTTCTCTGAAATGACGTGCTGGTTGTTAAATGGGGCGCTGCCTAGGAAGTCAACCGCAGGCCCCTACATTGCTTTATGAACAGCTCATCTTTTCCCACCAACTATGCTCCAGGCAGAGACCCCATGACAGAGGAGACATGGTCCCTGTCCTCTCAACCCTCTATAACCAAGCCCGATAATTCAACTTCTGCCTTAAATTCTGTGCCTCACAAAGATACCAATTGCCCAAGGGGTGGCAGGTCAGAGGTTGTAGCAGGAGAGGGGACAGCAGGAATCCCATACAGCAATGCTCCATCTCCTACCTAGGAAATGGGGGAGGAAATGCTTATCACAAGAAGTGGCCCTCAGTCCTCAGGAGAGCAGATAAGGTGGGTGCACTGCCCAGCAGGGAGAGGTACAGCTCAGCCCCCTGAGTGCTCAGCCAGGTAGAGCTGCCCTCTCAGTGCCCAACTACCAGGGGACCCTGGGCGTTTTCTTCCTATCAGTTCTTGTGAGGTCACCTGGCTGGGTTGCCATGAGCCTGGTGGTAAAGATGGTGGGGGGAGTCCCCCAGGATAGAGCCTACAGCATGGGGTCTTTCAGCCTTGCACAGCAGGCAGGGTCCCAAGTGACTTGTCTGACACTCTGAGGGTTCAAGCATCAGAGCCATACAGGACGCCCGCTAACCTCCTCTCCAACCCTCGCTCTGTTGATCCACCTCTGAGCCTCACAGGGAGGGCAACTCAGAATCCACAAGGGCCTGCCATCCTTCTCTGTGGCCTGACTGTCCTGGTCTCTGGTCTAGAAACCAGGATCTGAGTCCCTCAGGAGCTCTACTTTTATCCAGCAGGTGTGAACTCACCAGAGTCCTTGGGAAAACGCCTCAGCCTCAGTGTCCCAAAAGACTGGGTTTGCCTGCCCATCCCAATATGCCAATCAAAGAGATAAGCAGTGGGCAAGGGCAGGGAAGGAGCTGTGAATTATCCAAGAAGAAGAGATACAGGGGTAGAGAGACCAAAGATCTGTCTTCAAGGGTTAGAGAGGAACTTTGAGGTTTACAGAAAAGGAGAACAAAGGCAAGGGCTGGAGACTGATCAGTGGCTCTAGGAAAACAGGACTGAAGTCTCTCAGTTCCTGCTTATTATTTCCTTGGGATTTCAAGATGGCTGCTGAAGATGGGGATGTGAAAGTACTATTCACAGCAGAAAGAATGGGGAAAGAATCAGGGCAATGCTCATGTGGAAAAGGAACAAAGATTTCCTAGGAACCTTACTACAGAGATCCATCTGTCTCATTAGCTAGACCTCTGTTTCATGTCTGCCCCATGGGAAAGAGAGCTGGTAGGGAATGGGCTGGGAAATGGGATTGGAACAGTCAATCCACATTATTCATGTATTATGCTGTGCCCACTTCTATTTCTGCTGACCCCAGATGAGGCTACTGGTAAGTAAAGTGTAGGCTGAAAAGAGCTGAGGGGCTGTCCCCATAGGAGGAAGCATACACAGTCCAGAGGCCTAGCAGAAACAATTGCTTTCTGCACTTAACACTTCTGATACCAACTATGAGGGTTTTCCTCACCAGATTTCCAATTCTCTGTGGATACCAACTGGGTGTTCTACAGTTGGTATCCACAGAGAATTTTTCTGGAAGCCATGCTAAGCTGGCTTCCAGAGTTAGAACAGTGCACACAGGTGAGCGGCTCTTCCACACATACTCCCCATGTCAGAGGCCAATTGCCAGTCCTGGGTTTCCACATGCTGGCCAGCTTGGCTACAAATGCAGGGTCCCCACAGTGAATGATGACCTCAGGGTGAAGCTCAGAAAGGCCCCGAGTGCAGGAACGCCTATCCTAGTATGGTTGGGGCACACGCCCTCCCAGGCTTTCCCAGCCCTGAAGCTCTCTGAAACCTTCCTTCAGGTTTGTTGTTGGCGTGGTCCTGGGGATTGAACCCAGTGGTGCAAAACCACTGAGCTACACCCTCAGCCCTTTTTAATTTTTTGAGACAGGGCCTTGCTAAGTTTCTGAGACTGGCCTTGAACCTGTGATCCCCCTGTCTCAGCCTCCCGAGTTGCTGGGACTACAGGAGTGTACCACCACACATGGCTCCTTCTAGGTTTACATGGACAAAATTGGTCAGGTCCCTGTCCCTGGTGATTAAGTCCTTCTGCAGCCCCTCCTGCCTCCCTGGAGGTCTGGGGATGGAACTGGAAGTTCCAACTCTCCAATTCCATGACTGGTTCCTTTAGTGACCAGCTCCCATCCTTACAGAGCCAGCTCATTAACCTAAACTCAGGTGTGAAGCTCCTTATTGGTAACAGAATACAGTCCTCTTACCCTGAACCTAAGGCAGCTCTAAGGCCTCTAGGTGCTCTGTGACAGGAACCAGTGGTGAAGACAGGTGCATAGTTCTCAATATCTTTGTGTCTTCTAGACACAAAGAAATGAAGCCACAAACTGCAGGAAATCAGAAGACTGATTAAGATGCTGACCCTTGGCCCTGCCCCAGATTGAACTATGTCAGCACCCAGTGCTCAGTGGGCAGCCGGCACATCCTTATCCCTGGATGCCTAGCCACCCACAGCAAGCATCTGTGGCAGCTCACTTCCTCAGGGTCCCCATTCTGATGATGAGGGGCTTCTCAGCCCACTTTGCCTCAAGCATCAGTTCTAACCACCCAGGAACAGTCAGCTCCTCTTTATTCCCAAAGAGGTAGGTAGTAAGTCACATGCACGTAGGGGTGCCATGTCCTGTGTGAGGTGAGCTGAAAGACATGTGGGGTGTCGGCACCCTAGGAGTTCTGGAAATGCCACCCTAAGTCTGCTGCTCAGGTCTGCGGATGACAGCACACTGAGGTCATGGGGTCAGTGAGCACAAGCAGAGGTATTCTCTGGACGCCCTTAAAGACAGGTCACAACTGTCACAACTTATACTTTACTTATCAGTAGCCTCCTGGGATCTCTTACAGGCAGGCTTTGCCGCCTACTCTGCTGAGGGCCCATTCCTTTTTCCCAGAGATCATCTACTCTCCTGAGTTGCCCACCTCTTTCAGCTCTGCCCTGAGGAGTGCATGTGCAAGCTTCTGGGGGAACTTCCTGGTTTTGCAGGATCCACTTTTCCTTCACATGACGTCCAAGTGCACGACATGCTTGTGAGCCTTCTCTCGTTAGTCTGCCTATTGCCAGTTTATTTTCTAGGCTCAATCATCAAGCCTCAGAGGGGATGTTTCCCCTCCCTTACATCCTGCTTGCCAGGAGCACAGTCTAGATGAACCAATAAAAAGAGCCAAAGAAAGCCCAGAGTCTCAATCTAGGAAGTGATGTGACTTTGAAAGTTCAAGAGTGTTTTTGTTGTTGTTTTATCACTTGCCATTTTATGGTTTTATCGATGCTTCACTTGGATTCATGTGGTGGGGAAGGGTGGCACCTCCCACTGAGATTCAGAGCAAGGGCAAGCCTTGTGTATGTTCTCTTTCTGTGGCCAGCACCTGGTGTTTGTCAGGGCTCTCTGTCCATGGGGCACAGACATTCCATACAGCATCTTTCTCACGAGTTGTGAGGTATGGAGTTTGTGAGTTATGACATAAATACGCAGCTACTAAAAACAGCACAACTGACCAGGCTACCAAAGATTTCTTTAAAAATTGTGAAGTATTGCTGATGCACACGCTTGCTTTAAAGAAGTCAGAGGCCACTAAGGCTAGTCTGGACAATGCTGCTCAGCCACACTTCCTGTTGGCAAGATAGGAGAGCAGCTGGGGGTGGGGACAGCTGTGCCACAGGCTTCTAGCCTTGGGCACTATAGGGTGGGTGTGGAGATCCCAAAGGTGTTGCCTGGGAAATGCTAGGGAGAGCTTCAAGTGGCCCTCAGAAGACAGCACAGGGCTCTGGGGAGAGGGCCAGGAGGTGAGCAGCTTGAGCCGCCTCAGAAAATCCAGAAGGAGTTGGTGTCTTGGCTGGTTTGGGCTGCAGTAACAAACTGCTGTAGAGTGCATGGTTTAATTAACATGCACTTTTGTTGCAGTTCTGGAAGCTAGAAATTGGAGACCGGAGAGGCAGATGCTCAGGTTCTGGTGAGGACCCTCTTCCAGGTTGCAGACTGTCAACATCTGTCCTCAGGTGACAGAAAGTGAACAGGCTAACTCTCTGGCATTTTTTTAGTAAGGGCATTGATCCTATTGGTGAAGACCCCACTCCCAGACTTCATACCTCCAAGGACTCCATCTCCACACACCATCGTCTCAGGATTGGGTTAGTCCATCTCAGGTGGGGCTCTCTGCCTTGCTTCTCTGCTTCTAACCCACACCGGGAGAGCACAGATGGGACCCTAAGGGGATTGTGGCTTTCTGGATGCAAAGGGCTAATGATGGGTTTGAATCCAAACTTTGTAAACTGGTCTGCTCCAAGACACTCTAGGAGCTGCAGATTTAGGTAGATCTCAATGAATACTAATCATCTGAGCCAGGAATTTTTTGAGTTTTGTTTCACTTTTCAATGGCCTCTTTCTCTGTTTTGAGTTCCATAGAAGAGGCCCAGGAGATCCTGTGCTGGAGCACAGGCTTTGCCCCTTTCTCCAGGATCAGGGGCACAGAGGGGAGAGTGGGTGTTGCAGACACTGTCTGTGCCTTTGACCCTAGGCCCTGCAAGAGTGGGCAGACAGGAGTTAGAATCCTTCCCCCACCATTTCTGGAAAAGAGAAGAAAAGGAAAACAAAACTAGCCTGTGATGGGCACCTGGGCAGCCATTGCCCCTGCCTGCCATTTCTGTCCCCTCCCTTACCCCAGTGACAGATCTCTGAGCCAGCAGCAGTGGACAGCTGGCCCATATGATACCTCTGGTATCTCTCTCTCTCTCTCACACACACACACACACACACACGCATACACACACACGCACACCTATGTGGCAAGAAGCTCCTCCTGGGAGTGTGGTAAGGGGTGTCCCCTCAAGGACGTCATCTTATATTTCAGCTTCTGCAGAGGGTGTGAGCTCAGTGCTCAGTCTGCATCTTGGGGACATTTCTCAGTGTGTGATGAGAGGTTGTGCGCTCTCATTTCCAAAATTGATTTGAGTACCTGCTGGGTGCCAAGTACAATAGTTGGTGCCGGGAAGAAGATAAAACCAAAGAATGTGGACAGGCCTGCCCTTGGGAGGTGCTCACTGGAGGCTGGGAATAAGGCTGGAAGGACACGGCTTACGAGCCCAGGTCCCTCCCGGCTGTGTTGGAAATGGAAATTGGGGCCTCCCTGTCTATGTCTTTATGGAAACTGGCTGCAGTGCTGACTTCCCATAGAGGATATGAGGGAAAGAGGACACTGCTGGTCAGCCGGGTGGGAGCAGACTGAAACTTAAATGAAGCAGGCTGGTATCTGTGACAAAACACATGAAGTTTCCAAAAGGAAAACCAACTTTGGAAGTGCATTACATGGAACACCTACTATGTGCCTAGTCCTGTGCACCATGCTGAGGATGGAACTTGTGACCTGCCACCACGAAGCTTATATTCCAGTGAGAGGAGACAGGCAACATACCAGCAAGAAAATGTGTGTGTGTGGACATTGTCAGACAAGAGACACTGTGTAGGAGAAGCAAGGGAAAGCGGGGAGCAGGTTTGTGTGGGGACCTTATATAAGATGGTTCAGGAAGGCCTCTCTGAGAAGTTGTAGTTTGGGCAGAGACCTGAAGGAAGGGGGAACACCCACACAGATAACTGGTGGGAGTTTCTAAGAGGAGGGAGCAGCCAGTGTAAAGGCCCTGAGACCAAGGAGGCTGTCCATCAGAAGGTTGAGGAAACACCTCTATATTCTGTCTACTCCTCCATTTTGAACTATAGGCACTACCCTTGAGGGTTATTATGACATAAAGTTATTATGAAACACAAAAACAAAATGATGTATTTCCCCATGGAACTCACTGAAATTCCAGAGATGCTTTTGTTTTCAAGTATCAGTGATTTCTATATGAAGATCAAAATCCTCTCTGGCAACCTCCTGTCTCCTCAGTATCTCTGCTGGATGGCTAGTTATGGGTCAAATTTCAGAGTGTTCCTAGGGAAGCCTAGCAGCTGTTAGGTGAGGGAACCCACAGAATGAACTCCTTCATTAAAAAAATAATAATGTATCCATAAAGTGAACATAATCCCTGATTCATTCTTCTTCAGAGCTGAGAGCTTTTGAATGGCTTCTAGAAATAGAACCTGGAGGCTCCAGCTGTGTTTGGTGGGTGAGAAATTCATGAAGGTCTTTGTCCTCAAAGTGAGAGGCAGGTAGGCAGGGGTGGGGGCTGCAGGTCCAAAGGGTGGGAGAGAATTTAATGGGATCCCATGTGAGAAGGGTGGCTTGGAGGGTGCTGGCATCCCTTCTGGGCAGTCGTTTTGAGAACAGATCCTTGGAGTCACTTTGTAGTGCAGAGTGGTTATGAATCTGAACTCAAGGATCAAACTGTCTTAGTTTCTTTAAAAAAAAAAAAAAAAAGGACAACAGCATGAGCTTTACAGGGCTTTTAAATGATGGTATAACATGTGTGGAGAGTTGAACATAATCCAATTACACGTTATGCAGCTTAATTAGGCCTCACTTACTGAACACATCCACTTTATCAGTAGGTTGTTATTGCTGTTTGGGGGAATTAAATAAAATAATGAATGCAAAGGATTCAGCAGTGCCGAGTGCACAGGTAAGCTCAATAAATATCACACAAATGCCAAGCCTTCCTCTCTGTCTGAAGTGCAGGTATGGAACCCAGAGGTTTCCCTGGAACCCATCTGTCCTTACTGCCCACCTCCTGTCAACCCCTCTGGGTTTTAGAATGCCTGCAAAGGAGAGTAAGAAGGGGCTGGGTGGTATTTACTTGCCCAAATCAGATCCAGTGCTTCTTAAGAATTCTGGAAGCAGCTGTTAGTCTCTAAGCTATGTCCTGCCTATAATAAGGAGCCACATCCAGGGACTGTGGGAAGACAGGTCTGTTCTTGGGTGAATTTGGGATATGATTGCCACTAGGACCTGGTGCATGGCCAGGCCAGCCTCCTCCCTCAGATGAGTCACACTGCACAGTCTCAGGCAGCCTCCCCAGCATCTAGGTGCCCATGCTCAGTGACCAGGAAAATCAGCACTGCATGTAGGGGTTGGTCCAGAAGACCTCTGGTTCTCGTGGGAGGCTAAAGGTAGGTAAGACTGCTGTAGCCTCCCATGAGTGGCTAAAGCTAAGGACTAGAGGGGAACTGCCATGCCCCTCTGGTCTGTAAATGTTGTGGCCTATGAATATTTGTACCTCAGTGCTGGAACTCCCTCTGAAGGGCAGCTCCTGTGCAGGCTGCTACAGAGTCAGAAAAGAGAGAGAGGGAGGACCAGCTGTGTTGCTTTCTCTAGCCAGAGAGACACAGGACTTTGATTCAAACATTTCCCTATGGCCTGCTAGTACAGGCACTCAGATGTAGAGATGAGTCAGCTGAGCCTGGTGGAGCTCCCAGTGTGACAGCCATGTGTGCTCACTTAACCTGGGCAGACCTGTGCTCCTGTTGGCACACAGCATGCAGAGCTGAGGATGAACCAGCCATGGTGGTGTGTGCACAGGGTGGCTTCAGTGGAGTGCTATGAAATCACAGCAGGTCCACCCCGGAAGGGCACTCTGGGCAGTGCTTACCAGTGGGCAGGCTTAGAAAGAGGAGACTCAAGGATGCTCTAGGGCTGAAGGGAGTGAGGTGGAGGGAGGGGGAGGGGGAGGGAGAAAGAGGGAAAGAAACACATCTCTGGGTGCTCACTGTGCTAGCTGCTCAAATTTTAGGGATGGGGAGGTAGTAGAATCAGGAGAGAAGGGGAGGCTTGCCCTTTTCCTGAGGATTAAAAAATCCAAATTAGAAAGCAGGAATCAAACTGGGAACAGGGAAAAGAGGCTCCTGGGGGTGGTCAATAGAGTGAGTGGTCAGGGGTTCCTTTCCTCCAAAGGACTGAGCCTGATCCTTGAGGACAGGTTCCTAAATGAGAGCAGGGCTTCATTCACAGCTTCGCACACAGCTTCATTCAGGAGGAGGTTTTGCATTTCTGCACAAACCCAACTTCACAAAAAGCTAATGGTAAAGGGCAGATGAAATGAAAAGACGGTCAAGACCTGTCTTTTGCAGTTTGTCTCTCAATTAAATGCTTTCCTCTACTACATCATCCTTTCAATCAAACACTTTTGTGCCAAATTTAGAGTTTGAATACCTAGATGCACATTAATTTTTACTTGGTTATTATCAAAAAGTACTAGAGCAGATGGTCTCACTGTTTTCTGCCAAAATCAGCCTGTTGGACACCCTATTCCAGATCAAGTTCATACTGGGAGCACAATTTTGAGCTGGCCAGACGTGTGGCTGTGGGCAGTATTATTGGGAATGCAGAGAAACAGAAGTGGAACAAAGAATGCTGTTTTCCAGTAAATGTGATCCTCACAGTAACTGGAATGACAGGAGACCAAGCAGCCTATGAGAATACCAATGCATTTCCCAGTCTGCTTCTTTGCAGTTGAGTTCAATGCCAGTTACTTTAGAAACTGATGTTTTAGGTCCTTTATGGGGACCACAGTGTAGCCCTCCTGCGGTGCTGGCTTCACACAGAAGCAGGATCCCAGCCATTTGCCTTTACTGATAGCTGAGTGGGTCATCTAAGCACTTGAAAGGGCCCTTTTCAGCATGGTGGCAGTCAGCTTTCATGTAGACCAAGTCTTCTGGTTGAGAGGTGTGGCAGACTTCCTCTGGCAGATACTTCTAGATCTTTATGATGTAGGAATTTGAGACTCAGGATTTCTGGGGGGAAGAGGAAAGCTTTTTAAGTACTGAACAAGATAATGAGAGGATTCAGTCTAATCAGGCACAGGATTTAGCCTCTGAGCCAAATTCACAGGCCTGCCGATACGAATTCCAAGGGAGAAAGTCCATGCTTGCTTGCAGCACTCATTCTAATTTTATTTTCACTCTTATTTCTTTCTTTATTGAGCTGCTGGGGATGAAATCCTGGGCCTTGCACATGCTGGGTAAGTGCTGCTGTTCTACTGAGCTGCACCCCAACTCTCAATCTAATTTTTTTTTTTATTGGTTGTTCAAAACATTACAAAGCTCTTGACATATCATATCATACATTTGATTCAGGTGGGTTTTGAACTCCCAATTTTACCCCAAATACAGATTGCAGAATCACGTCGGTTACACATCTACATTTTTACATATTGCCCTATTAGTAACTGTTGTATTCTGCTACCTTTCCTATCCTCTACTATCTCCCCTCCCCTCCCCTCCCATCTTCTCTCTCTACCCCATCTACTGTAATTCATTTCTCTCCTTGTTTATTTTCCCATTCCCCTCACAACCTCTTATATGTAATTTTGTATAACAATGAGGATCTCCTTCCATTACCATGCAATTTCCCTTTTCTCTCCCTTTCCCTCCCACCTCATGTATCTGTTTAATGTTAATCTTTTCTTCCTGCTCTTCCTCCCTGCTTTGTTCTTAGTTGCTCTCATTATATCAAAGAAGACATTTGGTATTTGTTTTTTAGGGATTGGCTAGCTTCACTAAGCATAATCTGCTCTAGTGCCATCCATTTCCCTGCAAATTCCATGATTTTGTCATTTTTTAGTGCTGTATAATACTCCATTGTGTATAAATGCCACATTTTTTTTATCCATTCATCTATTGAAGGGCATCTGGGTTGGTTCCACAGTCTAGCGATTGTGAATTGTGCTGCTATGAACATCGATGTAGCAGTATCCCTGTAGTACGCTCTTTTAAGGTCTTCAGGGAATAGTCCGAGAAGGGCAATAGCTGGGTCAAATGGTGGTTCCATTCCCAGCTTTCCCAGGAATCTCCATACTCAATCTAATTTTTAACAACGGTAGTGGTTAAGCTCTTGGTCAGTTTAACCGGTATATGACTGGATCTTATCCAAGGAGGGGTTTTTGTTTTTACCTTGAGTTTGATTTGTTTGTTCCACTTCTCAGAAGACTGGGGCTTTTAGGAATCTGCAAACATCTGCATGATTCCAGAAAAACAGAAGACATAAAATGATGCCCTTCGATTGGCTGTGCTTTGCATCCCCCACTGCCTGCAGACTGGCTTCTGAGGAAGCAAAGCCTTTGGGCACCCAGAGGTCACCTACACTTGGGGGCAGACTCTCTTACCTTCTGCATCCACTCATCCTAGGAAATCAAATGCCACCAGGTTCCTGATAAGGTTGGTCAGGGAGCACTTCCTGGCCTTACCCTGAGAAGCCTGCAAAGAATTCTGCTACAGATAGCACATCTCTTTTTTCATGTTTTTAACAATTTTATCTTTTTGGTAGGTATATTAAGAGTTTAGTGTTTTCAAAAATCCTGCCTCCCCTTTTTCTGTAATCCTAACCAAGCAAATGGGGACTGTGATGTAGGAATTAGTTTGTTAGGTAATTCCCATAGTCTAGTCAAATTTCTTTCAGTCCCTTTTATAATTCTGTTGTTCATTTCCTTCTGTGAAGCATGTTTTTGCAAATGAACAAATGTTCCTGTTATATTAAAAAAGAGGCTTGTAAGTTTGGAGATTGCTGTTTTAACAGCAGTCTTTGCAGTTCTGTCGACAAAATGGACTAATAATTTTTGAGCAAGCAGTTGTAAAACCCCAGCAAACTTGCTGTCAATTTGACAGAAGATTGTTTTTAGTTCTCACCTAAGTTCGACTCCCCTACTTAAATTATTTATTTATTTTTTGTTTTTGCTCTGTTGCATGACAGACAACAAACAAATATTTACGACCTACCTACTATGAAAGTCCAGAACCAAGAACTGCTCTGGTAACTGCTTTTACTTACTACTTGTGCCAACTTAATTCCATAGAAGACACAAGCCTCCAACATCACATACCACAGGAGAGGAAGTTGGTCCTTCTTATCCTAGGTGCATGACCCAACAGAAAACATGACCAAATCTGAATTTTGGCCTAGAACATCTGATAAATCAGGTCAGATCCTGATATATTCTATTATAATTGCACAACCAGAGCCATCTATTTAATCAGGACCTGGTAAGAGGGCACCAAGTTTTAGGAGATTGCACCTCCAGAGTACAATATTAGGATTGGAAAATAATGCTTGCTCATTGTTAATAGTTCCCTGAAAAATGCTGGGATTTGTATGCTCCAAGGTTGTAGCATGTGGGCATGCAAATACATCAAGTGACCAAGGTCAGAGCGCCTTTTCAGTAAGAATGCCATGCTGGCTCTTGTTCACAGAGCCACATTACTTCCAGCACTGTGGCACCTAGAACCGAGGAGTAAACTGTTTGTCTATACTCCAATTCCAAGTTTTAAGTCAATGCTCTTTATTTTTAAATGGAAAAGTTTTTCAAAATCTGAAATCTCCAAAGTACCTTTATTTTTAAATGGAAAAGTTTTTCAAAATCTGAAATCTCCAAAGCTGGAGGAGAGGCAATATCCAACTTTAGCTGTTCAAATGCCTCTTAAGATTCTAAGGACCAGACCAGAATGTCTAAAGTTATGCAGGTGCTTGTCAGATTGCCAGAGGTTTTTTTTTACACTTGGCAAAAGCTGTGATCCAGGACTGGAGAGGTATCTCAGTGGTACAATGCTTGCCCAGCAGGCACCAGGCCCTGTATAGGCCCAAGTACTGAAGGAAAAAAAAAAAAGGCAGGGATCCATTGCCTAGTACCCTCTTGTATGCAAAATCAGTTTACCCCAAGATTGCAATACCTTATAGACTTCACCTGCAATAGATGCTCTAATATTTGACTTTGGCTTGGCAGTGCTGCAACTTGTCTACCGAGGCTTTATGACCTGGGAAGCAAAGTATTGCAGTAGAGCATCAGTTGTGCACTGCTCTTTAATTTTTGAGGCTGTAGGCAAACCTTCATGTGCAAGTATTGTTTAATCATAGGTCTCCTTGGTGGGACAAATTTCCTACAAATGACTAGAGAAAATAGTAGGGGAGCCCCAAAACTCTTGGAGAATACTTTGTTATAAATATTGAGCTCTTTTGTAAATAAAAGCAAACAAATATTTAGACTATATCCACTAGGGGATGGGGTTGGGGGTGGGGTGGGAAAGCCGAACTTAGATTGATTGAAGGCAGTTCTTTGCAGATGATGATACCAGAGTCAGAACAGTTGCAGGGTAGTGACTATGGGAGTTGATGGGATGCCAGAAGGGATTTATTTATTTCTGCATTATATCATACCAATCTACATATCTTCATGAAATTTACCTTCCTTCTTTATTGTATGGTAGTATTGTGAGGGTGAATGTCCTTTTTTAATTATCCCTTGTAATTTTTTTATAGAAAGTTTTATCCCTTCTAATTGAGCTCATAACAAAGAACATTGTTTTACACAGGCCAGGTCTTATCTTTTTTGTAGCTGTTTTTATTGGTCCCATATCTTGAATTAAACCAGTGTTGTTATTTCCTAAGGCCCAGAGTGATGCAAAGATTTGTTTCATTTTGGGGTGCTGTGCCAGCATGGTGTGAGACTGGCACTTTTCTCTGTGTCTCTTTTATTCCAGAAGGTACACATTAACTAATTCTGGCACCCTGCTTTCAGGGAGGTCCATGAACAGTCCCTCTGGAGTACAGAATGTAGTCATCTTTGATCTGAACATGTCTCTTCCCCAGTAGGCTACAGGATAATTAGGAGAAAGGCACTTTCCTTAGCAGCATATCTACCTATCTGCGTATCACAGAGGACAAGGAATAAAAGAGGGCTGATCCCAGCAGCAAGGCCTTACACTAAATTGTCACCAGATGGGAAGTGGGAGTTCTCACAGGAAACAGAATAAGTAGAGCGCTACCTGCCAGAAAAGGCAAGGACAGATCAGGCAAAGCCCAGATCACTGACACAGATGGCCATCAGCTCCCACCTAAGACTTGAGACTCACAGAACTGTCACTTTTGAGCCAACATCCAAGTATTTTCAGCTGTTTCTTCTTGCTAGGCTTTTCTGACTTCCCAGTCTTTGCAACTACCTCATCCTTAGTCTTTCACAGGCCTTTCTCCTGCACTTTACAATAGCTTTCTCTTCTTCCTTTTCTATCTTCTGAGTCTGGCCAGAGTAGGGATTATCTCCTTTAGTAAAGAGTCCTGAGAGGTCAACACAAGAGTTTTTAGGCTCCGCTTTTTGTCTTTGCCTTTCTTTAGATTATCTCCAAACTTAAGGAGCTGCTGCCAGTACCTGAGCATCAGTCCGTTCTTGACATTCTACCACTGTTCCCTTAATTTGGGACTGGGTAGTCAGCAGGAGAGATGAGACAAAGGTTTCCAGGTTCATAGTGTGATTTTCATCTGTCCTGGTGTATGCTGGTCAATTCTGAGTAGGCCTCAACCAACTGGAAAAGCTTCAAGTTGTGCTGTGACTTTACTTGAAGGATCTCTGCTGTGCTTGGTTCTTCTACAGTTCATATCAGTGGCAGAGAGTTAGTTGACTTCTCTTGGCCACAGTGCCCCTGCATAAGGAATTCTTGCACTGATTTAGGATATTTAATTCATTAGGGGTTTGAGGACAGGTCTTTTGGAGTAAAAAAGGAGTATGTTCTGAAATGAAGTTCATGAGGGCTAGGTTACTGCCCAAATTTCTGACCCAACTTTTCCATCTCTCAGCCTAGAGGTGGCAAAAACTAATGTCAAGATTCCCTTGAGATTCTCAGATAATGGAAACAAGTATGCAGATAAATATTCAGTTACTGGACTATCTGCACTACCACACCAAGAAGAAGTGGTGAAAAGGTATTTTTCTGTCATAAAGATATGTCACAATGCAATCAGATGACTAGAAGGGTACACTTGCTGGAAAATAAGAACACCTCAGGGGTTGATTGAAACACTGGGAAATCATCTTTGGCCTCCACAGTGGGAAACAGGGGACTCCACAGAGAGTACTGGTATCAAGGGTTTCCCTAGGAACTGATCTCACTTTCCTTGACACAATTCCCTTCCCCACTCCAGCATAGGAAGGTCAGCAGAGGTGTTCCCTGTGCACAGGAAGGACAGCAGAGGCAATCTGCTCTTCAAACCAGTGGCCACCTGATCCTGCCTTGCAGGGACAAAGTGCACCGGGCATGTGGCTGGAGGAGACATGTGGAAAGCTTCATTCTAGCCATTCTTCTAAGTTAGCTTTTCATTGCCCCTGTGAAGATGGTCTTTGGTAGCTCAGCTCACACAAAGACAGGCAGACTCTACATTCAGGGAGCACAAGCAACAAAACCATTTATAGGCCTGTTGAAACTTCCAGAATAGTTCATCTTCTAAATTTTGACCTTCTAATTTTTTTTTTTGGTAACTTTTATTCCTCATGGTTCTTTATTCTTCATGGAAAAAATTGAAGTGATTAAATTTTTAATACCATATTGCCCTGTATTCATGGAGTACTTTTAATTTCCAAGAGTGCCAGAGGCCTTTCCAGAGAAGTTATATATATGTAACCGAAGCTATAGAAAAGCCTTGCAATTCAGTAGCACATGAGCATAACGACCCAGTTCTAAGAATAGAAGCTCGTATCTGCCCAGGGTACCATGGAGCTCAGAAGCAGCTCCCAGGACTGACCAGGCAGAATCTGGCAAGTGCAAGTGAGGACTTTCTTACAGTATAAAGACTTAACAGAGTTTGGTCTTTAAATATTAAACAAAACAAACTGAAAAATGGGCTAATGTTTAACTATGATTAATTAGGAGAAACATGTTTTTTTTTTTTAACAAAATTTAACTTTGCAAAATTAGGCAGAGTATGAACGTTATCATAAAGTATGTCTGAATATTTTATATTTTATGAGACATCATCATTCAAGAAAACAGAGGTTTCCTAGTCTTCATGTAAATGTTAAGGGCCTGGAAAACTTCATATTCAGAAAGGAAATATCAATAGCACAGGCTGAAAGAACCAGAAAGGGAAGAAAAGTGAAAAAAGAAGAGGATATTTATTTGACCTAGAAGAGATGAAGTCAGGACTTTACCTTCCCTCCTGAGCAATCTTCCACATCCATTGTAGACCATGAGTAGAGGCGCCAACCCAGGAGGGGACTGACTAGGTTGCTGTTCCACTGAAGCTCACTCCTAAGTTCTGGGATAAAACATTCTCTTAGATGTATAAAACTAAAGGTAAACATTTATATTTTGAGTATACAATTAGTTACTTGTGTTTGACTTGATTCTTTCTCTTGAAAATCTTAAAAAGACTTTACATGGTTCTTCCAAAAAGGTTCTGAAACAGTTGGTCACAGATTATCATTGACAGTAAAGCAAGTTCATTCATATAAGGAAATTCATAACACCTTGACTGCTATTATCAGTGGAAACCTGAACTTGGAATTCATGAGACTCCCAACCCACTTCCAACCCTAGATCTTTTTTAGAATTTGGGCACTATGGAGTTTGCTTCTAAAACTGATAAGGGGCAAACAACTTATAGAGAATTGAGAAATTAAAACTGTACAGAGATGAAAAGATTTCTCAATTCTCATATAGAGAAGCTGTAATAATCTTAGGTAAAAATAATAAAAACTATAGGTACTCATATCTGTATGACTAAATTACAAGAATGACTAAGGACTTTGTATAGTGAAATCTCACGATTTGTGAATTTTATTTATTGAGAGTGTCATTTTCAGGAGGCAGAGTTCAGAGACAAATATTAAAGAGTTTTTATCATTTTTTGCAAAATTATATGATTTGTTGGTGATAAAGTCGAGACAGGAATGTCAATCTCCTCCAAACTGCTTATACTTTGCCTTTCTAAAGAATGATATCTGGTAGAGAGCCATTGTTACTTATGTCTTTCTCCCATTGTTGGTCCTGCACTTTGTTTTGTATATAATGATGTATCTTCATGCTTCAAACATTATACATTTTTATATATTTTTGAGGTTTATAAAAATGACTTATGGAAAAATGGCAAAAATAGTACAGTCCCTTTATAGCTTACATCCAATTTCTCCTACTAACAAATTAGTGTGGAGTATTTGTCATAGTTAATGAACTGACACTGATATATTAATATCAACTAAAGCATATAATTTAGATTTCCTGTTTTAATGTAATATTCTTTTCTGTTTCAGAATCCCACACAGGGTAGCACAGAGCAGGAGCACTTAGTCACAACTCCTTAGGCTGCTCATGGCTGTGACAGTTCCTTAGGCCTTGTTTCTGATGACTTTGAAAGCACGGAATACTGGTCAGGTGCTTAGTTTACTATGTTCTTCAAGAAGGATTTGTTTGATGTTTTTCTCTTTATATTGGGGTTATGGGATTATTTTTTGAAAAAAGACAACAATGTTAAAATTTTCATTGCCTACTATCAACATGACATTTCCATTTCCTTGAGGATAAAGCATCTATATAAAGAATTTGGAATTTTGTGTGGAAAAATTGTCTCTTCTTTACCATTTATTTATCAAATCATTTGCATGATGGCTTCGTGGATATTAATTTATACTTTGGATTACAATCTGATATTACTCTGTTGCTCAGTTTTCCTAGTTTAGGCCATGGGAGCTACTCATGGTTTTTTGTTTCAACCCCTTGATCTTGAACATTTCTTTGCTTACACCAAACATTCTTAGCGCTTAATTCTTACTTTTCAAAACTCAGCTTAGATGTTATTTCCTGCAGGGGGAAAAAAAAATCTTGACAACTACCTCTATTCTCAGCCCTTCATTTTTTACTCCTCTAGATTATATGCTTTTCCAATATAACCTGAGGCTTATTTCCACCAAGGTATTCATACCCTGCATACTTACCTGTCTCTCCCACCACACAATAAGCTTCTTAAGGATAGGGGTCATATTTTTATTTTATATCTATCCCTAGTATGTAGCACACAGTTCCTCACACAAAGTAGCAGCTCAACAAATATTTCTAAAATATTCAGTTTGAGTCTAGAAGCCACATTAGTTGACAGCTAACTGCTAGGGAAGGAACTGCAAGGTGCTACTGTTACTGGTGTTAGTGTTAGCCATGTAACCTAAGTGGCTCAGGATAAGCAGAAGTTTCCTATAAATTGCAGTTACGTTTGTATAATTACATTAGGGGCAATGACCAATTACCCTTATATTCAGAACCAGAGCTAGACAGCTTCTAGATTTGCTTAAATTAGTGAAATGGTTCTCTAAGTGGCTCATGAACATTTTGGCCATGAAGTTTCTACGTGACTTACTCACTGCTGATTGGGGATTGAATAAATTTGCTGAGTTACATTCTTTGTTGTGACAGGTTAGCATAAAACAATAACTTTAAAAGTTAACCAAGAATCTTCCAAGATACAGGAATGAACATTGTGGCAAACTCTACTAGCTGAAACAGGCTTTTGAGTGGAACAATGCTACTACCTTTGGTCCAAGCCCCATGGACCAAATCTTGACTAATCATGTAATTGCGCTCCTGTCTCATCCATCCATTCACCAGCCATCAGAACATGCCATTCTCATTAACCCTTCCCTTCACCTGCTTTAACAAAATTTAAACTCTCACCCATGCCCTAGAAGCTCTTACCTATCAGCTCCTCTACCTTTTCAAACTCACTGTATACTTCTCTCCTCGTTGCCTGCTCATGATCCAGTCAGGCTCATCTTTCTGAATGCATCAAAAAAAACACAAAGTAGTAGCTCAACAAATCCGTAGCTCAGTCGTCTTACAAGAACTTCATAGTGTACTTCAACCTTTAACATTTCCCATACACAAGTGTGTGCTTGGGAACAACAGCAAGCTCTGAGAAAGACCTACAAATATGTACTGAAATGAAGATTAAACTGAAACCTATCAACAACCTATGCTATTCTTGAATAAGTATTTTTGGTCTTAAAATGTGCATCATTTCTAATTATTACTTACAGATTATGTTAGTTCCCTTCTCATAAATGAATATATATCAGAACATAGAATGACTAAAAAAAGAGTTCCTTTGATAACTAAATGTACATTATATCCTCTCAAACATATGGAAATTAACATGACTCTATAATATAGAAATAAGCTTGAAATAAGACATAAAAAAGTGAGGCCAAGGGCTGGGGTTGTGGCTCAGTGGCAGAGCACTTGCCTCACACATGTGAGGCGCTGGGTTTGATCCTCAGCATCCCATAAAAAAATAAAGATTGTGTCCATGTATAACTAAAAAATATTTTAAAAAGTAAGGCCAAATAAAACAACATAATCATCTGCTATTTAAGTGTATACAAAGAGGCTCTCTGCTTCTTACTTAATGATTTTTCAGTACACACATCCCCTAAGTGAGGTTCGTTAAGTGAAGGATCTGCATTTGACTATTCTTTCTGCATCTTCACAAAAGCACATTACTCTCTGAAAACATATCTGGAGTATCAGGTTCTGGTTGGTGACAGGTATAGCTTTTCTCTAAGAATTGAGTCCAAAAAGTCTTAACTCCCAGAAGTAGGATGTAATTCTCTTGAAGATCTGGAAATTAAAATTATTCACCTACATTGAGGCAAACTTGCTTGGTGCTAAAACCTGACTTGAACTAATGCAAGACTGTTTTTAGCTTTTGTTAATTAATCCCATATAGTGTGAACATTTATTTGCTTTGCTGCAGAAGTGTTGATGAGTTTGTGGAATATTGCTCCAGACTTTGTTGGGGATTATTTATATAGTATATGTTTTCTATTCATTTTCTAATATTCAAGTTTCTAAGTTCCAAAACACTTGTCACAGGTTTCATAATTTTAAGTTGAGGATATTCTGATTACCTTTGTCAAGAATATCTTTATTCAACCAACCTTTTCCAAGTGTTTACTTTTATAAAACATGGAGCATAATTTTGCTTTTTATCTTTTGCTTAAAAAGTGTTCAGACTTTTAAAGGAGCTGTTATGTTACTTCTGCTTGACCTGCTTTTTACTAACATCTTTCCTTTTGTAGTCTGAAGTCAATTTATAAAATTAGACAATCTAAGAGATGATGTGGCTTGAAATGCTTTTCCTCTAAGTCAGGATTTGGCAAGATATGATTTCCAGGCAAAGTCTGCCCCTCCTATTTCCCAGCCAGCCTGTTTATTCACATACATGTGTGGCTGCTCTCCCGTGAGAGCTGAATAGCTATGACACAAGCCACATGGCCTTGCAAAGCCTAAAATATTTACCATCATGCCCTTCCCAGAAAGTCTGCTTACCCTTATCCAAATCACTGTCTAACCCTGGATGGGTTACCTATAATTTTTATAAAATAAATTGACTTGACATTTAGGGTATGTATATGTGACATTTAAAAGGCAAAGAGAACTAGTTATTGTAATCTTTTCTATTGTAAACATTAAGTTCTCTGGAAGATACCCATATACTTTGTTTTGTTTAAGTTGATATACATAATTTCAAAATGGTTGGGAAATAATGGATCTTAAAATTATCCACTAAAACATTCCTCTGTAATTCATGTGTGCAACTTCTTGAAGAAAGTATCTCTCATTACATTTGACAAAACTTTTCCCAGCTCAGCTGTGGCTCAATAAACTTTTATTATTTTTTGTTATTTATTTTTATTCAAAAGAATTTGTTTCCCTATCACAAAAATTAGATAACCACACCACCAACAGCAGCAAAGTCCATGGAGTTACATTGATGGCGGAGAGTTCGCTGGGCATTCCCAATGTCCCAAGGTCATAAGGAAGGAAAAAAAGGAAATAAAGTACTCAAAAGAATACAAATCCCATGATGATTTTGGGGCGAGACTTCATGTGACATTCGTTTCTTCTCTCATTGTCAGCTGCAGATGTATTAGGCAGGATCAAACACACCCTCGACTTCAGTAAACCCTTCATACCAACTCTAGCACCTAATGGGGAAAAAAGGGATTAGTGTTATATAATAGCTTTACAACATAAAAGAGTTTAGTGACTCTTTACTGTATTTACCAGTGGAAACTAAATAAAAAATGTTTACCACCTGGTTATAATGCTAACAAATTTGAAGGGATTGAACATAAGCCCTTTCTTACATTCAAATCAACCACTATACGAACTCTTTCAGGTTAATTATCTCCATTTTAATTAGGGAGCCTTCAAGATAAAACATGTATAAATGAACTGGCTGATACGTGGCATGGATATACATTTATGGAATGTCTGTTGGTATTCTTCCACATTTTTAAGAAAACTTGAAACATTACTATTTAGGATATAATCTATTACTTCTATTGATAAGCACTAGTTTGATCAAACCACTGACCAAACACCAGTGATCAGGTATATAGCACATAAAACTTTGCCTTTTTCTACTAGTTTTTTCATTTTCTGGTTAATCATTTGGTGTCAAGGTATTTTGTTAGCTTTTAGTGTTAAAGCAATACCCCCTCATAAAAATAAGTTGTGATATTGCTACAACTAAAGATAAGAAAAAGTGGGAGCAAATAGCTAAGAAAAGACCATGAACACGAGGATAATTATGAGACACTGTCAAAAAGAATTAAGTTACAAGGAGACTAAAATTTTGGGGGGCAAAGATGTAAAGATGCAACCTTTGCTACTCTGCTAAGGTTTAACTTGACTGTTGGAATGATATCTTTATATTGGACAAGTAAGCTACTTAACATAAGAGGTCTAAACTGTTTTTAAAAAGCTTAGATTTATCAATGAGGCTCTATGAGTATCAATGTAGCTTTGAATTCCTGCAGAGATCTTAGTAATTTCAATTGATCCAAAGGCCAAACTTGTTGAAGAGTAAGGTTTCTTTTTGTTAACTCATGCCATTCCATGAGGCTAAGATAAAGAGAGACCCAACGAGTAAAAAGAGACAATTAAATCAGAGATTCTAAGACCTTCTATCTTGCTTGAGGCTTCAAAATATAACAAATGTTAATCATTTCAAAAACCTAGTTTTCATTTAAGCTGTCCATGGTTTTTCTTTAGAAGAGGCTTTAGAGAAACTAGCTGTCTAAAAAGTAGTCTACCATGTGAATTAGTTTGACCAGTTCAATGCAGTTCTGCTTTGAGTTTGCCCATTTCCTCACTATCGTACTTGTTAGGATTGAATTTTCTCCCTTGGGGGCTGGGTTATTCTCTACTTGGGATGAGCTGAAGGAATTCATGGCAAATTTAATACCTATTGGCAGGTAAAGTAGATATGTTATATATATATAAAAAAATGCTTCCTGATATTTCATGAAAAAATATGTGGAAAGAACAGGTATTCTCGGAACATGCGCTAATCAAATCCATGTACTAAAAGCCACCAAAATGGTGTTTTGTTCAGAAAGTTTGTTTTGCTTAGCTCATAATTTGCTTATCTAAGGTATTATGCCCAAGGGCTAAACTATCCAATAGTATAAGTAGATAACATTTTTATTTTTTTGAGCTCCTAACTACAAAGGAAAATCTGTGGAAAACTGTATCATGAGTTTATGACTGAGACTACCAAGGGGCACTCAAATTTTCAGATTATAGTAACGGCATCACATGATCAACCAATTTTCAACTGAACGCTAAATTTTTTCCCCACACTCTCAACTCCCACCTTGACAAGTGAAGAAAAACCTGTTTGTCAGGAAAGAAAAGGAAGAGAAACATGAGGAAAAGTAAAATGAGAGTAAGATAAATTTAAATCTAGTGGATGTATATGCACCTCCTGCTGTATTTGGACCTGGGCAGGGAATGCCCTTTGGTTAGCTACAGTGTAAGAGAAGAGAAGCTCAACAGCGCTTGGCCCACTGTGAATGCTTCAATCTTTTTTATCTGACCATCTATCAATCCATCCAGCATTCATAAACCTCAACAAGTACTACCATCTCCACAGATGCAAGCTCTTTCTTTCCCCTACAATCAAGCCATTTACAAGGAGACAGAGACCCATAATCTGAAATGACCTATAAGGTTCACTACAACTGTATATTTCCATGATCTTTTTATAGTCTAAAAATGGATCTGAGTTTAAAAATGGAGATATATAAAATACCTTACCTTAATTGTACCCTGACTGTTAGCAGCAATCAGCACATTGGACTCCTGGAAAAGAACAAAAACTTTTAAAGTATAATCAAGAGAATGATTTCTTCTTCATCCTTCTTTCTTCACTTCACCCTAAGCTACCAATAGAATCTAGAGTGAAGAGCCAATTTTTAATATGCTTTTAACTATGGAGTTTTAAACATAAAACCACATATTTTGAGAATTAAGTTTTAATTTTAAAAAGCCAGGAGAAGAAAAGTTTTGAATATAAAGAAAAATAAAAGGGAAAAAGGACAGCCAATGAAAAGAAGCCAAGAAAAACAAAAAATGAGATAAAATACAAATGACTTTAGAAAAACAAAATGAGCAACTGCTTTCTCAAAACACTCCTCCTTCATTCGTTTTCACCATTCAATACCAGTAACTGATGTAAATGCTGCCAATAACTTTGGCACAAGTCTCTATGGAAAAACATTTATAATTAAGAAAACAAGAAAATGGGAATGCTTGTCTTGAGAAAAAAGACTATCTTTTAAAAAATATTCTATCAGCAATACACATCATTAATAGCCTTGATGATTAACTGAATGAGAATTTATGTCCTGAAGTATTTTTTCATATTCTATACCTTAGGGGGAAAACATTTCTCTGGAAAGTAGGAAAGGCAGGAAAAGGAATGGTCTAGAATGATTCATCAAGGAAGAATCTCAGAAAGCAGGAAGAGTTGTGTCATCCTTCTGTTAGAAATGGGGCATCTAATAGGGCTCTGGAATTTGGAAGGGTCTTTTGCTCTCCAGGATAGAGAGCTGAGGGGTGAACAGACTCAAGACTGCCAGAGGGGTCATGTGGTTGACAGAAAGACCAAATCTGATGGTAACTATGAGAAATAGTGGTTCAACTTCAATGAAGCATGGGATCAACCTGAATATCCTTCAGGCTTCAGGACCAAGTGATGCAGAGAAGAAAGCTTTTGGTCCAAATGCTGGAAAAGTTACTTCAGCCTAGTTAACAATTTTATTTCCTTAATATGGTATAGGAATTTTAAACCACCATACATTTTTTTTTTATTTTTAGTAAAGCTACTTTTGAAAATTGCTCATCTTGTTACTATAGGCATATAAGGAAAGACAAGTTTTTCTATTATCCCAGAATTTTGGGTGAAATTAGAATACTTTTAGAAATCACAATTGGAGTTAGTTTACATGTCCTCTTTGGGGAATTACAGACTGTCTCAGGGACTTAATAGAATCAGTACTTCCATATTGGAGGTTTCAGGTGAGGGGACCAATGATCTTTTGGTGATCTCAATTTAGAAAGTGGTTGGAGAAAGTCTGGGGTCTCCTTAGGAAATTTAACTCACTCTGAGCTAGTGAGAAAGTAGAATTTCTATGCTTGACTCAGAAGCCTGCAAAAAGAGGAACTGTATGGAATTTCTTTCTAACAAAAACTTAAAGCTGTGCTTTGAAACTGCCACTACAGACTCAGAAATGATTCTCCCTCAAAAATCATCCAGAAATTAGGTCAAAAATAGCACTAATCAGTCTTGTTGCTATTTAAGAAGATTCCAGTTTCCAAGAAAGCTACTGCCAGGAGCTGCCACCACTATATGCTATCATGCATTGTTCCCTCTGTTATGTGAACACAAAACATCGTGACAACCAAAAGCTTCATCTTTTTCTGCCATTTATGTTCTAGTCACTTTTTAATACAAAGGAGGAGGGTAGCAAAACCTGATAAAGTTGAGGACTCATTTGATGGTAGCAGGGTACCCATTTCTGCCCAATACAGGGATTATAAATAACATAATTCAAAAATGATTTCTGGTGGAAGGAAAACTTGGTAAAGGTTGAATATCCCTTATCTGAAAGAGTTGAGACCAGAAGTGACTTGGATTTTGGAATATCTGCCTACACATAAGATATCTTGTAAATGGGACCAGTCTAAACATGAAATTCATTTACATTAGATATAAACCTTATAGACACACACAGTCTGAAGGTAATTTTATAGAGCACTTATTGGTGTTCAAAAAGCTTCAGAGTTTAGATTTTTGGATTAGTGATGCTTGATCTGTATTATCTTACGGTATAAGATTAGGCTCCATATAAAAAATGTAATTTATCTAGATAATCACAGAGGAGAGATCTAAAGTCTATAGTACCTAAAGAAAAGAAGACTTCTGATAACTACCCACTATGAAGAAACCCTTTCTTTTTGTAACCCTAGCACTGAAGCCAGATTTAAAGATAGGTAGTTAGTGTAGTTAGGTAAATCGGGTCTAATATCGAGTAAGATAAACAAAATGGAGGCTATTATAGAGAATGGAGTCTAGAAAACCAGAGCAGCACTTGGGGAAATTGAAATGTTAGTGTCCCCAAGGCCTGGGAACCCATCCTAAGGAACTGTTAAAGAAGCAGCTCCCAGCAAACAGGGAAATGCTAATCAAAAGCTGCCCCTGGCCCTTCCTGCCCCGATTACTCCTTCAGCCCTCCTATCTCCCACCTTTTGGGCCTTCCCACCTGCATTCTATCACTGTAAGATAAAGGGAAACAAAAGACTTGAGTGTGGGAAAGCTGAAAGATGACCTTAGCTATAAAAAAGGGAAGACCTCATCCTTCCATAGATTTGCCTTTTGGGTCCCCTTCTTCCTCTGGGAAGAAGTTCTTTCTGCTGTCCTTTAATAAAGCTTCTACTTTCCACTCTAAACTTGCCTCTGCCTGCTTCTCTGGTATTATACTTCAGCATTCAGGGAAGCAAGGACTTGTCACCGGTAAACTACAGCATTAATAGTCTTGTTTGATGCTATTAGAGGGTTACTCTTAACACTTTCACTTGTGGAGAAAGAGAAATAGCTTGTTTAACTATATATCTCTATATCTATATCCATCCCTTTTCTTGTTGTGCTGGGGACTGAACCACCGGCTTTGTGTATGCTAGGCAAGTGCTCACCACTCAGTCACATCTCTAACCCAAATACCTCATTTAGAAAAAAGCCAACATATGAATTGACTGCTTAGTTCAAATGATCTTCTAGGGCTAACACAAATGACAGTGTTCTAAGAATTCTCATAAACATTCAAAACTAACTGAATTTATAAAGAAAAGAAAAATAATAGCTTTGCACATCTCAGTATTCCTCCTCTCTCAAGAGACCATGTAATTACAAAAAAATAATTTACAACTAAAATGTCAGGCCGTCAGATATTAGCTTAAGATAAATTAATTTTTGCATGCAACAGGAAAATAAAACCAGCTATTTTATAGAGGTCTGGCAGTGATATGTACAGGTTACTACAGTTAGAAGTTTTGAATGAATCCTGTGCATTTTGGATGGCTTGTAATTGCCAGCTGTAGTCTGCTATGCAGAACCTAAAGTAAATATATTCTTTTTTTTAGTAGTTCTACTGCCAAACTCTCCTCACAGCTAAACTAATAAAGTATCTTCTATTTTCTCTTAATATGAAGCAATTAAGAAAAGACAATGGAAAAGTGAGCAGGTCTTTTATAAAAACAAAAATCACATATACCAACATAAACTACCTTGCTTATAGTGCCACTGACAGTGAACTAACTTGAACTAACAAATCTGCATCTACTAGAACAGTTTCCTTTTTAGTGGTGTGCTTGCGGAAGAGCCATTATAGACAATGTTAAAATCCTGAGCAAGTTGAAAAATAATAATTATCTGCTTAGTTTGCAATTGGAGAATTTATTTCTGGAGACAGATATAATTGATTTTAAGTGTAAGTTTTATTATAGGCATAAACATCTATAATATATTTTAAGCCTATGATATGTAAATAAAAACAACTTCTATTTCTAGCTATTTCAAATTAAATAAACTGGATTTGTTCTCTTACTATAAACTAGAAACCTGAACAAAATGTGTCTGGCAATACTGAACGGCAGGGCTCTAGTCTCCAAGAGAAGAGAAATAAGTGAGGTGTCTTACCATCGCCTTTGCTTTCTGCTGGGAGGTAATTTCTGGACCACAAAGTAAAGAAGGGGAATCCAAATAGAATAGAGAGGAGTCTGAGCAAAACAGTGGGCTTAATGACTTGAGGAGACAGAGACTTGGGATAGGTAGAATTTGTAAGGCAAAAGTACCACAGAGGAGGAAGTTACAAAGAAGTAGCACTCTGGCAATTTGGTTAGGGGTCCCTTTGATTCTGTGTCCACATAATAAACTCTACATTAGGGTGAAACTACAAGGCTGAGAAAATAACAATAAATACAGAAAACATGAATATTGGGAATGCATGACATTATCAAATTCCAGAGTTCACAAAGGACTGAGAGATGTTCAAGTGTTGAGTGCCAGCCAGAGCGAAAAGACCTCATAGACTAGCCCTGGGCACTCAGCAAAGTCCCTTGAGTCGCTGAACTTAGTAGGGTTAAGCTAAATGTAAAGTAAATGCTTCTTTAAACCTAAAGAGAGCAAACTATAGCTCTCTCTCTCTCTCTCTCTCTCTCTCTCTCTCTCTCTCTCTATATATATATATATATATATATATATATATATATACCACGCCACTACCTGTCTTTATGTATTTAAATTTTACTGGAACACAGCTATCATTATTTATTTATATATATTATCTATGGCTGCCTTTGCACTGTAGTGGCAATGTCAATGATCCATAACATACCATATGGCCTATACAACCTGAAATATTTGCTATCTAGTCCTTCATAGCAAGTGTCCTAATTGCTACTTTGGATTTACCCAACAAAGCTTGAAAACAAGGGTCAAAGAACCAAGTTTATTTTAAAAACATAACTTTTTGTCAAGACAAACTTCAGAACTTCTAAGAATTCAAGAAAATTTAGACATTCAACAACAAGGCATATAAAAAGCAAAACAAACCCATGAAAGAAAAATCAATAAACACATTAAGTAATGACAAATAAATAAATAAATAAATAAAAATATCATGAGGATTTTCAAGGGTATTATAATTATGTTTCAAGTGTTTAAAGGAAACAGTGAATTTAATGAGAAAAGCAATGGAAGGCATAGTTATAAAAACCAAATGGAACCTATCTACCTGAAAAGTACAGTATTTGAAATGAGAAATTCATTGGATGGGCATAACCAGGGAGAAAGATGAAATAATGGAGAATAACACAATAATATATTTGACAAACAGGAAACAAAACAAAACAAATCTGAAGCAGAGGAAAAAGCGTGGGGGGAAAACAGAGATTAGCATTTTAGTGGCCTATATAGGACAATATGCAATCTAATCAATGTATAATTAAAATCCCAAATAGAAGAGGGAGCTAAGAAAAAGTATATGAATACATGAGATAAAATTTTTTCAAATTTGCAAATTTGAAAAACCCACACATCTTAGAAGTTTAACAATTTTCATACAGAAAAAAATACCACACCAAGGCACATCAGTTACGTGGCTGAAAACAAACAACAAACTTTTGAAAATATCCAGAGGAAAAAAGACAATTATATGTAGAGGAACAAGAAACAATTTAGCATCAGAGGCAGTATAAACCAGAAGATGATATCTTTAAAATTATGAAAAGAGAGAGCTTGTCAATCTAGACATACTATCTCAAAATGAAGACAAAACATTTTCAGAGAAAATAAATCTAAGATCATTTTTTTTTTACAAGCAGATCTATACTATAAGACATTATTAAAGAAAGTTCTAAAAGCTGAAGGAATGTAATATCACATGAGAATTCATATATAAAAAAGGAGATGCAAACTGCTGAAAATGGTCAATATGTAGGAGAATATAAAATATATTTGTTTGTTTTAAAATTTCCTTAACAGGTAACTGACTACTTAAAGTAAATGTAAGTAATAGTTGACTACTTCAGCTAAATGTAATATAATACTAATGCATTATGGTGATTATAATATTTACAGAAGTAAAATATGATATCAAAAGCACAAGGATAAAAAAGGGAAAACAGGAGCATATTGTTGTAAGGCTTTTCCATTATACACTGTGGTAAAATATAATCCAAAGCATAGAATGTAGAAACTTCAACATGAATATTATAAACTTTAGAAAACTCAGTAATAATGTAAAAGAAATAATAAAGTTAATAAGCTAGTAAGACAAATAAATTATAAACATAATTTTGAAAAGAAAAGAAATAAGGGTCAGTGGAACATAGAACAGATAGGACAAATAGAAAAAGAAGTAAGATGACAAACATGATTCCAACCACATTGATAATTAAATGTAAATGGTTTAAATACTGTAATTAAATGCAGAGATCATAAGACTGGATAGAAAGATCTAACTCAATGCTATCCATAAGAAACACATTTTAAATATAAAATAAAGTAAAAGAAAAAAGATAAACCATGTGAAGACTAATCACAAGAAAACTGAAATGGCTATACTGATATAAGAAAAAGTGGATTTCATGACAAATATGAGATACACAATAACATTTCATAATTATATAACTAGGTGCATGTATTCTTAAATACATACATGTTTAAAACAGATCTTCAAAATGCAGGAAACAAAAATGGATACAACTGAATTAATGGATACAACTAACTTTTGTCGATTTTAACATGCTTCTCAATAATCAAAAAGTAGACAGAAAAATCAAATACATGACTTCATTTTCAAAACCAAATTGATCAAATTAATATTTAAAGAAATATTTTACTAACATGACAAAATATACATCCTCTTTAAGTGTATGTGAAGAAGTCATTAAGACAGACCATGTAGAGAAAACACATTTCAGTAAATTTAAAGGAGTGAAATCATATAAGCATATTTTCTGATAAAACTTCACTAGAGTAAAAAACAATAACAAAAAAAAAATCTGGAAAAAATCCTCGGATATTTGAAAATTTGGAAAACATACTTCAAATAATTCAAGGGTCAAATAAGAACTTAAAGGAAAATGAGAAACTATTTTACCTAAAAAGACAACAAAACCATCAACATTTGTGTAATGCAGTTAAAACAATATTTAGAAAATTATAACTTTCAATGCTTAGTAAAGCAGAAAGTTTTAATATTAATAATATAATAACTTGCACCTTAGAGAGCTAGGAAAAAAGCAATTCACACACAACATACATACAAAAATGGCTGTAGTAAAAAGCAGATTATCAATAAGATAGACTAAACAGATTTAAATTATCAAACAAAAACCCAGTTCTTTGGGGGAAAAAAAAAATCAACAAAATTGATAAACCTCTACAAAAAGATAAGAAAAATATAAATTACTATCAGGAACAAATTAGGGGATATCATGAAATATGCTACAGGTATTAGAACAATAATCAGGAGATAAATATTATGAAAAACTTTATGCTAATAAAACTGACAGGTAATGAAAGGAACAATGATGTGAAAGATGCAAATTCCTTAATATAAAGAAAAAAAAATTTAAATTGAGGGGCAAGAAATATTTTCAGTCTATGAATCAAAGCCAGAGAAAGACATGAAAAAAAAAGACCAATTTCCTTTATAAACAGATGTAAAAAATCTTAATCAAATACCAGTAAAGAGAATTCAACCATATACATATATACACATAACCATATACATATATATACATATATATACATATATATACACACACACACACACACACACACACACACACACACACACACATATATATATATATATATAAAACATTATAAGTTGAGTTTATCAAGAGTCAAATTGTATCATGTGTGTATATACTACTTAACCCCCTCAAGGTGATAAGGGATACCTATGAAAAATTTCTTTATACTTATTGCTGAAAGATTGGAACCTTCCTCCTTCAAATTTGGAGGAAAATGAGAATGCTTGCTCTCACCATTTCTATACAATCATATTAGAGATACTAACCAGTGTGATAGTCAAAAAGAATACAGAAATCTGAAGGAAGAAATAAAACTGTCTTTATTTACAAATGACATGATCACCTATAAAGTTAGGTTCACATCTACCCTATGATCTAGCAATTCTATTTCTAGGTATTCATACAAAGGAAATTATAAGATCTATTATGCAAATACTTGTTTCTGATGTCTGCTGCAGCTCCTTTTGAAACAGTACAAAACTGCAAACATGATTAATATTCAAAATTGGTGGATACATATATAACTTGTGGTATAGTTGGAATGCTATGTGGTTAAAAACCGAAAGCAAAAAATAAAACTATAGATACAGGCAATAATGTGAACAAATTTCAAACATATCAGGTGAACACAAGAAGCTAGACATGCAAAAAACAAACAGTGTTATTCCTATTATATGAAATTCTAGAATAAACAAAAATAACACATGGAGAGAAAAAGCAGATTATCAATATCCTTGAGTGCAGAAGGGAATGGAATTGATTACAAGGTGTTATAAAGGAACTTCTGGGTGATAAAAAATGTTTTGTATTTGATCTGAGGTAGTAATTACCATTTATAAACCATTTATCAAAATCATCAACTACTTCTAAAGTGTTTATCATTTACATTTACAGAATTTTTTTTTTTTTTTTTTTTTTGAGAGAGAGAGAGAGAGAGAGAGAGAGAGAGAATTTTTTAATATTTTTAGTTTTCGGTGGACACAACATCTTTGTATGTGGTGCTGAGGATGGAACCCGGGCAGCAAGCACGCCAGGCAAGCGTGCTACTGCTTGAGCCACATCCCCAGCCCACATTTACAGAAATTATATCTCAATATCAATTTAAAAAATATAAAACAAACACAGGCATAAATATGCATTTCATGTTTACTTTAAATCCAGTATTGGACTTAACCAACCAAAAGTCATTATTCATAATTTCAATGTTTTCTGATTTCTTAACATAATATATATAAAGCTTTCCCCCCACATACCATTATCTTCTTTTTCCCCACATTTTTTATTGGTACATTATAGTTGTACATATTAATGGGATTTGTTATTACATATTCATACAAACATACTATATTAAAAAAACCCCAAATAACCCAATCAACAAGTGGGCCAAGGACCCGAACAGACACTTCTCAGAAGAGGATATACAATCAATCAACAAATATATGAAAAACTGCTCGTCATCTCTAGCGATCAGAGAAATGCAAATCAAAACTACTCTAACACATCATCTCACTTCAGTCAGAATGGCAGCTATTATGAAGACAAACAACAATAAGTGTTGGAGAGGATGTGGGGAAAAAGGCACACTCATACATTGCTGGTGGGACTGCAAATTGGTACAGCCAATATGGAAAGCAGTATGGAGATTCCTTGGAAAACTGGGAATGGAACCACCATTTGACCCAGCTGTCCTTCCCCTCGGACTAAATCCAAAGGACTTAAAAACAGCATACTACAGGGACACAGCCACATCAAATGACACAACTCACAATAGCTAAACTGAGGAGCCAACCTAGATGCCCTTCAGTGGATGAATGGATAAAAAAATGTGGCATATATACACAATGGAATTTTACTTAGCATTAAAAGAGAATAAAATCATGGCATTTGCAGGTAAATGGATGACTTGGAGAAGATAATGCTAAGTAAAGTTAGCCAATCCCAAAAAGGACAAATGCCAAATGTTTTCTCTGATATAAGGAGGCTGACTCATAGTGGGGTAGGGAGGGGGAGCATGGGAGGATTAGATGAATTCTAGATAGGGAAGAGGGGTGGGAGGAAAAGGGAGGGGGCAGAGGATTAGCAAGGGTGGTGGAATGTGAGGGACTTCATTATCCAAAGCACACGTATGAAGACTCAAATTGGGTATCAACACTTTATATATAAACAGATATGAAAAAATGTGGTGTATATATATATATATATATAATGTATGTATAATAAGAACTATAATGCAAAAGAAATATACTTTATATGTAAACATATGAAAAATTGTGGTATATATATGTAATAAGAATTGTAATGCAAAACAAAAACAACCAAAGTACATGTATAAAGGCATGAATTGGCGTGAACATACTCTATATACAAAGATATGAAATATTGTACTCTATATGTGTAATGAGAACTGTAATGCATTCTGCTGTCGTATAGTTAAAAAAAAATCAATAAAACTTAAAAAAAATACATATAATTTGGCCAATCTCTCCCCCCAGAATTTCCCCCCTTCCTCCCTACTTCTCACCCCTGGTCCCTTTCCTCTACTGATCTTCCTTTGATTTTTAGGAGATCCACTTCCACATTTCTTTTCCTTCTCTAGCTTCCACATACAAAAGAAAATATACAATCCTTGACCTGAGTTTGTCTTATTTTACTTAACATGATGGTCTCTAATTCTATCCATTTTCCTGCAAATGCTATAACTTAATTTTTCTTTATGGCTGAATAAAACTCCATTGTGTATACACACCATATTTTCTTTATTCACTCATTGGATGATGGACACTGAGGCTGGTTCCATAGTTTGGATATTGTGAACTGTACTGCTATAAACATGGGTATGCATGTACAACTGTAGTGAAATGACTTTAATTCTTCAGGATAAATACCGAGAAGTGGAATAGCTGGATCATATGGCAGTTCCAAGCCTAGTCTTTTGAGAAGTCTCCATACTGATTTCCATAGTAGTCGTACTAATTTACAGTCTCACCAACAGTGTAAAAGTGTTCTTTTTCTCCACATCCTCTCCAGCATTTATTATTGTTTGTATTCTTGATGACCACCATTCTGATTGGGTTGAGGTGAAATCTCAGTGTAGCTTTGATTTGCATTTCCCTAAATGCTAATGATGTTGAACATTTTTTCATGTATTTGTTGGCCATTTGTATTTCTTCTTTTGCCTATTTATTATTGGGTTATTTGATTTTTTTTGGTGTAAAGTTTTTTTGAGTTCTTTCTATATTCTAGATATTAACCCTCTATCAGAAGAGTAGCTAGCAAGGATTTTCTCCCATTTTGTGGGTTGTCTCTTCACATTCCTAATTGTTTCCTTTACTATATAAAGCTCTTATCAATTTTTGGAGTCAGAAAGATATGAGTTCAAAGCTCTAACATTTCCAAACTATGTTATCAAGGGCGAGTTACTCAAACTCTCTGAATCTTAATAAAGCTGGGATAAGAGAAATATTGTTATGGAGAAACAAGATACACATGGGCCTGAAATAAAGTATATATATCTTACAAATAAATCTGAAGAATATTATGCAGGCTAAAAGAATAATTTAAAAAACCCAAACTGTCAAAAATCATGAAATAAAAAAGTTACTTAGTAATAATGTTATAGGTTATTTAACCTTAAAACCAATTTATCTAATGATCTGCATTATAAAGCTGGGTGTGGTGGTGTATAACCCTGGTTCCTGGGGAGGTTGAGGTAGGAGACTCTAAAGTTGGAGGTCAGCTTAAGCAACTCAGTGAGACACTGTTTCAAAATAAAATAAAAGAGGGCTGGGGTGCAGCTCAGTGCTAGAGTGCTTGCCTAGCATGCACCAAGACCCTGGGTTTGATTCTCAATACCTTAAAAAAAAAGTCTATATTATAAAGGGCCTTTTATATAAAGTCTATATTATAAAGTCACTTTATAAAGGGACTATACCTCAGCCATTAGAAACTGGTCTTGACAGACACTTCTCCAGAAAAGCCTTCCCTGGCTTCCAAGATGGTAAGAATAAATTAATCATACACATCAACTTGGCTGGATTAAGAAATGCCTAGAGAGTTGATAAAGTGTGTAGGGTATTTGGAAAGAGGATGTTGGTGTGAGCCTGTGGTCAGAGTAGAGAAGATCTGCCCTCAATGTTGAAAATACCATCCAATTGGCTATGGGACTGCATTAAAAAAAAAAAAAAAAAAAAAGGAAAAGGAACTCTCCTTCCTGGAACTGGGATCCCCTCTTCTCCTGCCCTTGGACATCAGAATTCCTAGTTCTCTAGCTTTTAGGCTCCAGAACTTATACCTGGGTCCACCACCCCCAACCCTACATTCTTAGGCCTGCTGCCCTGCACTGACAGTTACACTACTGGCTTCTCTGGCTCTTTGGCCTTTGAATTTGGACTGAGACATGCTACTGGCCTTCCCAGTCTATTGTGGGACCTTTCTGCCTTGTGAGCCAATTCCCCTAGAATATCCCTCTCATGTATCTACTTACAGATATCCTATTATTTCTCTCTCTCTCTCTAGAGAATTCCAATACATAAGATAACTTTTCAACTAATTTCACAAAGATAATAAAATTTCATCATTATACTATATGATACTATTGTGGCTTTGGCATAAAGTTTATTAATTTTATTCATCCATCACCATCCAACTAGTCATCATTAGGGTAGATAGTACACAGAAGACACTATTCTGTTCTGTGTACTGGAGTCCTGAAGAGAAGACATCAAGTTTGATCTTCAGACTACAGACAAGCAGGGGAGACAGACTGATTTTATATATATATATATATAAAAAATTTGGTACCCAGGATTGAACCCAGGGCCTTGTGCATGTGAGGCAAGCATTCTACCAACTGAGCTATATCCCCAGCTCCTACTTTCTTGTATTTTAAGAAATATGAAGTTTCAAGGAGCAACTAAGTGATCTTCCTTCAGAAGAGATGAAAAAGGCTTATAAATAAGGCCACAAATGAAACACGGAAGAGCAAAAGCTGAAATTTCTCAAGAAAAGAGATGGAGGACATGGTCACATAGATGGAATTAATCTGAAAGAAAATGGTTCTGGGGCTGGGGATGAGGCTCAAGTGGTAGTGCGCTCGCCTGGCATGCGCAGGGCGCTGGGTTCGATCCTCAGCACCACATAAAAATAAAAAAATAATAAAGATGTTGTGTCCACCGAAAACTAAAAATAAATAAATAAATTTAAAAAAAATGGTTCTGGGATAATGAGAAATTGTGTGACTGGAAAGCAGCTTGTGTAAGTGTATGCATACTAGATGATCAGATGGGATTGGTAGGTGGGGTAAGCATAAAAAACTAATTGTACCATACCAGAGTTAGAATTTTATTTATGGATAATAAGAAGTTAGCGGCTGTCTTTATGCAAGGAGATACAAATTAGTTTTTCTCTGATGTTCTAGGAGATCAGAATATTCCACCCCAAAATATGTCAGCCTGGCATTAGGATTATTTTTAGTGGAAGGCACTGAGAAAAGCATACAAGGGACAAGCTCTCTACCTTCTTTCTATCTGCTTGAAAACCGATCATAAATTCCGTTTGTGAAGGTATGTACTTCTATCCCACACCCCCAGACACTTATCATGCCAGGAAAGGGATGGCACTCTTATCACTGGAGATATGATGGCACCAAAAGTCTACACAAACCAACCTTACTAATTAGTCCTTACCTATCATTAGTTTCTCATATACTTGCCTTCCTACAATTTTTTTGTCCTTAGAAGCTCAAAGTCCCTCTCTTTTGTCAATTCTGTCTTCTTTTGTCCACATGGCCTAAAAGCCTTGAAACTTAAGACATTCTCTGGATTTTTAAATTGTCTCTATAAAGCTCCTTCTACTATTCCTGGTGCCATATAAAAACTATGAACATCAAATAAACTTGTATGTTGTTTAATCCATCTGCTGTGAGTTTATTTTGCATACCCAGAGAATCTAAGTGGGCAGAGGAGAATTTTCCTCCCTTCCAATGTTCCATTTCTTCAGTGATGTATCTATCACCTCACATCTGCCTCTCCAGGTACCTAGAGTTATCTTCTTTAATCTTATCTTTTAATAAAACTTTTTAATTCACATATTAAGTTAAACAAGTTAAATTCTAGAAAAGCAAAATAAAATTTTGTGTACTAGGAGGTGGGAGATTATAATTACATCCTCAAATACAGTTCAAAATTTACATCTTTAAATAAAAAATTGTAATGTGGGTCCAACCTTTACATTTTAAAAAAGATAGATGTTACATGTAAGTATTTTCTGTTATTTCCTGAAAGGAAACTAAATATGGAAAAAAAACCAAGTTACTCAATTACTTAATAACTACATAATGGACTCTATTTTTAATCTTCTCTCATTACAATGCAGGCTAGCTACTGCTATAATATTCTTATTTAGCAATTTCAATTTCCAGCCCAGTAAGCATTGGGAGCTATCTAATGCCCACAGAAGAAAGTGCCTCTCCCTCTGTCTGGCTAAGTGGCCTAGGCTTGCTTTAAACATGTGATGCTTCTTCCTCAGACTCCCCAGTACCCGGGGTTACAAGCATGTACTACCATCCGTTTCCTAGTTTTATTCTGTAATATTATATGGAAAATACTACTCTAATTTAATAAAATAGAAACCTTTCTGAGGCACAGAAAGGTTAAGTAACTCATGCAAAGTTACTTAGTATCTACTTAAGTAACTCATCCACAGCTTATACAGGACCGCAACAGGAAGCAATATGGCAACCTGGCTCCAGCACTAACCAGAACATTACCCTCTGACAGAAGATATAAATGATATATGCCTTACCCTCTATGCTTAGTGTTTTAAAAGCTCCAACCTGCCACACAAGGACCTCAAAAAAAATCACCAATATTTTCTCCTAAGCAAGTTTCTAGTTTGTGTCATAAAACAAAGTAAGAAAAACTCTCTGAAGATTATAATCTTTAACCTTGTATTTCCTCTTAAAAGTAACACACAGAACACTGTTAGAGACATGTCTCGAGGAATATAAAATACACTGAAATACTAGTGACAATTGTCTTTTTAAAAAAAGCAAAAACTGTAGTTAAGTTGGCCAGTGAAAATTAATGTAAGCAGTTCGGTCTTCAACAGTTTGCCTTAAAAGCCCTGAATTTTCTTCTTCAGGTGTTCACTAAGTTAAAACTGTATATCTACTTAAGTCCTTTAGACATATGTTTGGTGAAAGGGTAAATCCTTCTGAACATCATCATACAGAGGTTGCAAATAAAGATCCCTAGAGGATAGAGAACAGCAAGGAGGACAGTTCAATTTAATATTTCTCTTTAAATAAAGAAGTAAATGTATTTGAGATAAGTTGGTTTCAAACAAGAAAAATTCACAATCTACATTATAACTGTTAATTCTGTAACAGTCTCTCCATTGAGATTCTTGTCCTAATTGGACAAAGCCATTTACTTTCTTTATGAAAACAGATTTCTGGTTTTCTCATTGCCAGAAAAAAAGTATGTTTTTTTTTTTTTTTTTTTTTTTGGCAGTGCTGGGGATGTTACTGGGGATTGAAAATAGGAGTGCTTTAACACTGAGATACATCTTTAGTCCTTCTTATTTTTTAAAATTTTGAGACAGGATCTAAGTTTCTGAGGCAAACTTGTGATTCTCAGGCCGCAGCCAACACAATGCTGAGACTGCAGGGATGTGCCACCACACCTGGCTTAGGAAAGTGTTAATTTGGAGTGATGATTTGTGTCATAGCCACTTTAAGCTTTTTTCATATCAAAATTATAAACACGAAAGTATGGGTTTTTGCTAATTTTTTTTTCTCTCTGAAGTGGAAGAGGTAAAAGGGTATTAGTATTTGTACTTCAACTGCATCCTGAAAATTAAAATGATTTTTCTCCTCATATAGTTCATGGATGGTGTGTACAAATACACTGTTTACTCAGGATCCTCTTGCAGCCAAAGAATACTTTCAAATCAATTTTCCCTTTTGGCTGTGGGTTTTTTTTTTTTTTTTTTTTTGGCGGGGGGTGTACCATGGATTGAACCAGGGGCACTCGACCACTGAGCCACATCCCCAGCCCTATGTTGTATTTTATTTAGAGACAGGGTCTCACTGAGTTTCTTAGCACCTTACTTTTTGCTAAGGCTGGCTTGAACTCCCAATCCTCCTGTCTCAGCCTCCCTAACCGATGGGATTACAGGTGTGTGCCACTGCACCTGGCTCAGTTGTTCTTTTTATGAATGATCCACAGCTGCCTTATGAACATCCACATCACTTCTCTTTAGAACAGATACAGATATAATATGTACATTCTTAACAGTTTTTCTTAGATCAGTGCTTTAAGTGACAATATTCAAATATCCAATTCCATCAGTCCCTTTTATTTACTTCGTAACATCCCCAAACCTTCAGGTGCTTACCTGTTACCCTCTGACTTACATTCAGAAGAGAAAGCACTCAAGCTTCTGACATTTTGATGCTTCATCATACTAAGTTGTAGTTGATTTGCTGACATGCAAAATCATTTTTTTGTTAAAACCACTTTATAGTAGATCTTCTTTTTAGAAAAGTCATGTTTTTATTGTTTTTGGATCTTAGAGTTAAATACATTTTTGTTGGGCTTTGATTAATCAAAAGAGTCCCCCGTGTGTACAAAAGTTTGCCTTTATACAATTATAAAGCTAGACTGAATGTGGACAGCATGTGAGAATCTATAACGATATTTAAACAAAGGTTCCAAGATGATCTTCAAAGGTTTTTAAAGGAATGCTATTCATAAGCTCAACAGTTTTTGTCCCTGACCCTTCTTTCGGTATGTGGTTTTTCAGAATTGACCTGGAAAAAGTATATTTAAATATGTTGAAGAAAGAAACCATAATCTATCAAAAAGAGGTTTTTCCCATTTACTCTAAAGTGTTATTATAGTTAGCCCTCCATGCATTCTAAAAAGATGTCATTAGTTGTTTGAAGTATGTATTAGTTGTTTGAAGACAGACAATAAATGAACTTTATGTCTCATTTCACTATCTTAAAGAGATATTAGGAAAAGACACCCTGTAGCCCCAGTTACCTGGGGTGCTGAAATGGGAGGATCACCTCTGCACACAAGTTTGAAATCAGCCTGAGCAACATGGTAAGGGTCTGTCTCAAAATTTCTGTCATTATCACAACCATTTATTGAACACTTTTAAGCCAGTTACTTGGCTAGAGCTTTACTGGATTATTTCACTTAATCTGCACAACTATCCAATGAGATTAAATAACTTCTCCAAATTCATATACTCAGCTAAGGAATAGCAAAGCCAGGAATCTACTTGTGTAGTCTGATAAATACACTAGTGCTGGTTTGTATAATATTGACTGAGGGAGCTTATCACATGTCTGGGCACATCCTGAATTTACTAAATGGGAACAGAAGAAGAAAGGAGTCTGAGACAAGTATTTAACATGTGCAAGAGTGCCTCAGTTCTCACACACTATATGTCAAATTTCATACAGTTAAATTCCTAAATGCTTTATTAAATATGCAAAATTTGATTTTTTATTTATCTTTGTATGATTTAGGGGCTATCACTTAAAGAAAGGGCTTGGCCACAGAACCAAGTAGTAGGAAGTGTTCATAGTCAGAATATAGGACTTAGCTCCCCTCTCCCATTCCAATTTGAGATCCTGGATCCTGGAGTTTTTTTTAATCATAAGGGAACACTTTCAAAAGCATCCTTTAAACACAAATTCTCTCTTCCCTTTCCACTTAGGTATCCCTGCTTAGGATGATATGAATCCCTTCTCATTTTAAACTATCAAGATGATTATGAATAAAATGGGTAAGTCACAATCTTTGGTAGAATGGATTAATTTATATAATCACACACACATACATACACATTTTTTTTTTTTTTTAGTTTTAGTTGAACACAATACCCCTATTTTATTTTTATGTGTTACTGAGGATCGAACTCGGCACCTTGTACATGCTAGGCGAGTGCTCTACCGCTGACCCACAATCCCAGCAAGGATCCTTCTTTTAGTAAATTATTATACTTCCATTTTTTTGACTGAATTTCAGACAAATATCTGCTCTTACAATAAATCTAACAAGTGGGAAAATTGATTTACACTGCTAATCAAAAGGATTTCTAGATTTGGTGCCTTACAATATCTTCAATTCCAAAATTTTTAAGATTTTTCTGAATAAACAATGTAAATAGTTCATACTGAAGACTTTTTACATCATTCTAAGACAAGGTGAAACAGATCTTTTATGGCAAACTGATGTTGCTCTAGGCATAATATAATCATGAAAATAAACAGAAACCACAAGCTCCTGAATTTTATCATTGGAATTTATCTCTACTAAATAAATATAAAATTAGCATTCTTGCTGGATGTGGTGTGCACACCTGTATTCCCAGAGGCTTGGGATGGAGGCTAAGGCAGGAGGATCAAGTTCAAAGCCAGCCTCAGCAATTTAGCATGGACCAAAACAACTTAGTAAGATCCTATCTCAAAATAAAAATAAAAAAGGACTGGGAATGTGGCTCAGTAGTTAAGTGCCTCTGCGTTCAATCTCTGGTATTCCCACCCTCAAAAAACAAACAAACAAACAAACAAACAAAACCCCTCAACATTCTTTAAAAATAATTTGGTATGGACAGTTCTCTCTAGATAAATGGACATATACATACAGGTTAGTCTAGTGAGCTCTGTTTTGTTTTTAATATTTATTTTTTAGTGGAAGTTGAACATAATCTTTATTTTTTCTATTTATTTTTATGTGGTGCTGAGGATCAAACCCAGGACCTCGCACATCCGAGGAGAGAGCTCTATTGCTGAGCCATAACCCCAGCCCAAGCTCTGTTTTTTTTTTTTATAGGGCATCTATGAGTTTAATGTTTTGAAAGGCTAACTGAATACCTTAAAAATGTAAAGATTTCAAAACAGTTGAAATCACACCTGTTACTTCAGAATGAAGTGTGTGTGTAGACAGACAGACATAAACACACACATAGAAGGGAAAAGAAAGACCTACCTCAATGGAGAATCTACCTCCACCAGAATAACCAGATTCTGTCCCATTTCCTTCCTGCCCTTCATCTTTTTCTTTTTTTCCTCCTGTTAAGACTTCTTGTTTTTATTTGGGTCTCAGAGAAACTTGCATTCATAATTATAGTATGCATGACATAAGGTGTTCTCAGAGATGGGTGTTAAAAATTTTTAACAAGTACAGATAGAAACCTATCATAAAAACTGGTATAGCTGTACTACTTACATACCTGATTGTCCCTGATTTTAGCTTATAATTATTCCTTCCCCATAAAAGTAGCTATGGTTTCTTTTGTTCTCTTAATTATAATTATAAGCATAATAGTAAATATAATAATAAACAACCATCTCTATATTATCATAAGATTTAAAGTTCATTTTGTGAGGATCAAAGCCAAAGCTCCCACAAACCATAAAGCAGAGCAGGCTATGTAAATAATGGCTTTGGTACAGTGTGCCAAACACTTTACTTTCAAATAGGCTCTCCTCTGATGAAAGTCATTAGCTCTGATTTGTTACATATATGAGGATCATTTGGTTCCTATATTCACATATCTGGTTTGAGTAGATTTTACATAATAATTTCAGAGGGGTTTGTGGAGAAGATAGCTGAGAGGCACATAGCTAAGATTTGGCCAGAAAGGGTGAAGAAATACACATCCAGATCCATGTGAGAACAAACTGAAGGGCATGGTAGCAAGGAGACTCAAAAAAGAAAGGCACTGCGAAAGGATTTAAGAAATAAGAAACAAAGGGAAAATACTATATTTCTTTTTCTTCACTGAGGCATTCTAAAAAGTAACAACAGTGGTGAAGATACTACTCAAATATATTTGTAAACATAAGTTAAGATCATTTTGGTCACAAGGCATAATTTTCCTTTGAATTACACTTAAATAATATTTAAGTTACTGATATTTAGAGGTCATTTTAGTGAAGGGTCTTGGATGTAGATTTTAATTTTATTATTCAAAAACACAGAAAAAAATAAATGGAGTGAGTAGAAAATCTGATAAGGTTCACTGAAATAAAGAACAGAGTAAACTAGGAATTTTTAATGAGCCTAGAAAAATAAAGCTACTCACATTACAACTCTATGGTGCAAAAACCACTCAGGGTAAGAAATATGGGGGTTTCAGAATCATAAACAAGGATTTTCATATAATTAATTCTAGATAAAACTAGCAGGAACTTATCTGCTATGTATCACACCTCAGTGCATTAGAAAGGCCATTTAGCTCCTATCCTTACCCCTCCCCTCACCAACTTAGCAGAACAGTCTGAAAAACCAAGATTTCAAATTCAATACCAAGAAGTAAATACTTGGTGTTTTAGTCAGCTTTTGCTTGCTGTGACCAAAACAACTGAGAACAACTACTTAGAGGAGGAAAAGTTTCTTTGGGGCTCACAGTTTCAGGACTCAGAACATAGAGGGCTGACTACTGCTCTGGGCCCCAGGTAGGACAGAACCTCATGGGGTGAAGGGTCCAGTAGAGGAACACTACTTAGCTCATGGTGGATCAGGAAGCAGATTATGAAAGAAGGTAGAGAGAAGGGGAGGGGGAGAGAGGAAGATGTCCTAGAGAAAGATGTACCCTTGCCCTCAGTGACACACCTCCTCTAGTCATGTTCTACCTGCCTATAGTTATCAATCAGTCCATTCAAACTGGGAGGGACCAATTACATTCTACAGCTCTCATAATCTAATCATTTTGCCTCTGAATATTCCTGCATTAATAAGAGCTTTTGGACACACCTCATATCCAAACACTTGTATCCAGCTTTTCTTAGAAATGGTCATTTCTTTGAACTGTGGTCAGACTTAAAAGATGACATAAAATGTATTTTGGAAAAAAATTTACTTTCTTGGTTAAAAAAAATTTAATGAAAAAATTTCATGAAAGCTACCTCTAATCAGCTGTTCTACATATAAATCAGTTTTAGATGATTACTGATAACCTTTACTTATAAGTCAATCCGGTCCATAAGAAAAATATTTCTACGTTCATTCCACTTCCTGACTGTAGGTTCCTTAAATAAGTAAATAGTAATACCTACTTTCAAAAAACATAAAATATCTCAAAATAATTAAAATGATGCAGAAATAACTTTACTTGGTTGCCTATTTTTTCAATAATCTCATTTATTTACCTGGCAGAGATACTAAACCAAATGGCCAGGAAAGCAGTATACAGTGATAGTTTTCAAGTTGTACGGAGGGGAACGATCAGACTTAGCTAGCTGTCTTAAGTCAGACAGAGACCTCCATGTTTATGTAGGACTGCTGCAAACTGTAGACAAAGGGGAGTTTTTCATTTGTCTACATGGTTGGTTCCTGCAGCTTCCATTTTTGGTGTGTTTTATTATATGATGACCTGACTTTTGTTATTTGGCTATTCATGTTCCAGTTTTTTAACTACATAGAATTTTCATTTAAATGCACGTTAATATATTCAAACAAGTTTGGAAAAAAAAACGAGATTCAGATAAGAAAGAACTATTAAAAAGACACTTTAGTATACAAAGTCAAAGTGATTTGTATAGAGAAAAGGTTACCCATAGAACACGTACAAGAAGGACTGCCAAACACAAAAACACATGTATTCACCATATCCTCCTGCATTCCTATGCTTTCCAAAGTCTTCTCACCAAGCAGCCCTAGTCAATATAATTATTCCTGCTACACAGAACTCAAATATTACCTCCAGACAACTTTGACCTGCGTCACATGTCAGAATCTCTGGTCCCTGGATATCCTGAATAAGGCTTGAGAACAATATGCTTAGAATGACATAGAAGATAGGGGAAAAAAGACTGTGCTGCTGATGAATATTAAAAAGAGCCTCTGAACACAGAACTGTTTATTTCTAAGGGTGATTTTGCAAATTTCCTCTAGAATACTGATATAGCTAGCTATTTATAGTTTTGTACTATTTTAGGGATACCTAGTAAAAGTAGAAAAAGCAATGAATTTACGAAATAAATACTTGGATCAACAATTTGGTTCTACTGCTTAACTACTTACTCCTTTTAAAGACTCAAATTTTTCATCTATAAAAGAGATCATCTTAGATACCGGAGTCTTTGTGTGTATTCAAGAAAATACAGTAGGGGAAGGGAGGGAGAATGGGGTTATTAATGATGGTGGAATGTGATGATCATTATTATTCAAAGTACAGGTGTGAAGACACGAACTGGTATAAATATACGTGTATACAACCAGAGATATGAAAAATTGTGCTCTATATGTGTAATAAAAATTGTAATGCATTCTGCTGTCATATATAAATAAAAAAAACAAACAAACAAGAAGACACAGTAGAACACTGATGAGGTGTACAATTCCCTACTCCAAAATATTGCACCTTGCCATTTAAGGAAAGAGCAGACGTGGGAAGTTCTCACTGACCTCCTGCCCTTCTTGCATGAAGCAGACCATAAAAGCATCCTCAGACTTTCCTCTGAAGCAGGTCAGAAGACCCTTCTTCCAGAGGTGCCCACCCTTTACCCAGAGAAAAGAAATGTCCATATTTCTGATATAGAGCCCCAGCGAAGAATCTGAATCAACAGGCAATGCTATATTGCTCCTATTTTATTACCATTAAGTCACATCATTTTGTCATTCAAATATACAGCTCCAGGGCTATCTATCTCTTCATCAAACCTAAGAATAAAAATATACAAATTTACCTGTTTCTTTAAGTCTTCATTTCTGAAGGTTCCTGTATTACAAAGATCTATTAAATAGCTTGACGTATTTTTCTCTCATTAACCTGTTTTATTATGTGGGTTTCAACCATGAACCCAGTAATGGGTAAGAAAAAAAAAAAAATCTATTCTTCCCTACAGCACCTTCCTAAAAAAAGTAACTGGCTGGATACACCAAACAAACGGGAGCTATTCTTACTAAATATACAATAACTTAAATTTGTTTATAACTTAAAGGACAGTTATCTCAAGCAACAATCATTAGAATCAATCTAGTGTATCATTCTATTCAGCATATTTACGATTTTATGAAAGTGATTAAACATATAAAAATAATACTTAGATGTGATCTTAAATAAAGCTACTTTGGTAGCTGCTAGTATATTTTTGTTCTCAAAATGGGAGCAAGAAATGTAAATGGGGCAACACCAATGATGTACAACTGACAATTATTAGAGAATATCTGAATGGCAGCTAGCTGGTAAAGTGCATACTATAGCTACATCAGCAACTATGAGAAGTCATAAATGAAGAAGACTAAGTGTTTAAAGGAGGAATAGAAAAGCAGGGATTGTGTCTGGGAAGGACAACAGAACTTAAAAGAGCAGAAGTAAGAGGACAAGGCAATATAGATATATTCTGAGTAACAATATGAATACAAGTTAGCAGCAGAAATGGGAATTGTATGAAATAATGAAAAAAATTCCTCAATGGAGTAGATAATATGTGCTGGAAAGAGAAGTAATGTTAAACAAGTGGCATTACGTCTAATTATGGACAATCTTGAATGTAAGTAACAGTTATGATGCCTAAATGCAAAACACATGAGTGGAGTAGAGTGGAGAGGATAAGAAACGAACAGCATTTAAAACCACATTTGTGATAAATCTATACGTATTTAAAGGCTGACTTCCTAATTAATTACTATTTGAAATTTGAGCTTTGAAAATTTTTTTTCTATTGGTTTTGGGTTTTCTAAAGAACAGTATTTAATGAGGAGGAGGGTGGACACAATTTTAAATTTAATTTTAAAATTAGTTAAAATTCTCTGAAGTGAAATAGGTGAAATAATTGCCAAGCTTGTGTAATAACATTTATCAAAATTTCCTCTAATTTTTAATGGCAGCCTGTGTACAACCTAGAGTTACATGCAAATGTTGAATTTGCAAGAAAGTTTTCAGAGGGGCTGGGGATATAGCTCAGTTGGTAGAGTGCTTGCCTCAAATGCACAAGGCCCTAGGTTCAATCCTGGGCACCAAAAAAAGGAAAGTTTTCTGAATGACTTGAGATCAATGAAGTTACGTAACAGCAATGTTTTCTCTCTATAAAGATGAAGGATGTTTGGTAGGAATACACAAAGACAGTCTGAAGGGGACATAAAGTGGTTGGAAATAATTTGAGGGAAGGAACATGCATGGGAAGACGAGAAAGCAAAGAAAAAGAACAAATAAAGAAATATTTTAAAGAAAGCATTATTGTTATTTGTTGAATAATTAGAAAATACAGAGATACAATAATTCTAGACTTTAAGGCTTAAATGACTTAACAATGACAAAGGCAGAAGGAAACAAAGATGCTTATACATCAAATGTTAAAAGAAAAAAAAAATCAAAAGAATAACATTTTGTAATAAGTTTCTTTTTATCATGCAGAATAGAATCCCAAAGAGCCTACTGCTTGTTTTAAATTGACCTTACTTGCTATATTTATAGCTTTAGAGCAAGTGCTTCTTTTTTGTCATTTGGGTCTATGAAAATTTAATTAATCAGATAAAATTTAATGTGTTAAATGAACAATATTAAGCAAATGCACATTGAGAAACAAGCTCAAAAAGTTATTTTATAGCATATTATTACATATTGCTGTAGTTTGGATCTTGACTGTCTCATCCAAGGCTCTTGTGTTAGAGGCCTGGTCCCCAGGTGGCAACTGCTGAAAGGAATTGGAATCTTTGGGAGGAGGAGCCTACAGGGAGTCCTTACTGCTGGTCTCTTGAAGAGGACAGTGGGACTCCAGTCCCTTCCTCTTTCTCTTTTATCTTCTTGGACATTAGGTGGGCAGTTTGCTCCATCATAAGCTTTCAACAATGGCCATCTAACACATCCACAAGAGGTCCAAAGCAGTTAACTGTGTCACAGACTGGAACCTCTAAAACTGTGAGCCTAAATAAGCCTTTTCTCTTTGCAAGTTAATTATCTAGTGTATTTCAGAACAGTGATGGAAAGCTGATGAAAACATATACGATGACTGGTAACAAAAATCAAAATGGCTGCAGATTACTAAAAAAGAGAAAAATCCTTTCCTAAGTCTTAGAAATTTTACTGATGGGGTAAATTTCCACGTAGACATGATATTGGGAACTGTTTACACAGGGAGAACAATTTCTGGAATCTAACATTACCTTGTAAGGTTTGAGAAATATCAACAGTGACCAGTTTTGCTCTCTTGACTTGGATATTCTAATTGAACTGCAGAATTTACAATCACTCCTATTTGTGTCAGTTTCCAATTACTGGACTTAATACAAGCCCAAGTCCATTTTCTTTTAGTCTAATCAAGCGAGCCTGTGTTCCTGACTTACAAATCTATTCTGTACCCGTATAAAACTGTTCTTGCTTTATTTTAACCACATTCATGATTTCCTGGTTTACATTCCCACAGGAAGTGCTACAGTTTTAATCTAAAATGTCTTCCAAAGACTTGTGTCAAAGGCCTGATCACCAGCATTTTTCTACCAGCAGCTGTGGAAACTTTTGGAGGTGGGGCCGAGTGGGAGGGCATTAGGTCACTGGGGATGCGGGACACTGGTCTTTTTTCGCCATGAGGTGAGCAGATTTTTCTACCACAGGCTCCTGCCATGATGTGCTACACTGCCATAAGCCCCAAAGTGATGGGCTAACAAACCATGGACTGAAACCTCTAAACCTGTGAGCCAAATAAGGTTTTCCTCTTTTAAATTTAACTATTAGGTATATTTACAGAGTAGTAGAAAGTGAGCTAACACAGGGAACTTCCACACTGGTGAACAGAGCTTCCACACTGGTGAACAGACTGGGGTTTTGGGAGAGTGGCACAACCAAAGAGGGCATGGAGGCTCTATGCATGTTACAGGATAGAGCACAGTCTGAAATGTCTCCCAGAGGCTCATGTGTTGAAAGCTTGATTCCCCAATACAGCAGTGTTCAGAGGTGGGGCTTTTGGGAAATGACTGGGTTATGAGGGTTAATGATTATTAAAATCCTCATCAATGGATTAGCCCATTGATAATTCCACAAATAAATGGGCTATTAGGAGGTGGGGCAGATAAAGATAGTAAGAAGTAAGCAGCTCCCTTTGAAGGGAATGTTTTGTTCCCTGACCCTTCTCTTTCTGTCTCTTGCTTCCCAGATGTCATAAGGTGAACAGCTCTGCTTCACTATGCCCTTCTGTCATGATGTTCTGCCTCACCAGAAACACGGCAGCCAATCAACCATAGACTGAAACCTCTAAAAGCAGGAGCCAAGATAAATCTTTCCTCCTGTAAGTTCATTTTCTCATGTATTTTGTGACAGCTACAGAAAGCACACTAACACAATGCATCTCTTCCATGTGGCCATCCTGAGTTGCATCCTTTATAATATACTGGTAAATGTTTGGTTGAACTTGATTGATTAAATATCAGGATGTAGTGCCTTTTAGGAAACAGATCTTTGACTCAACTTTAAGATCCTGGTTTACTACAAACAGCACCAGAATTTCCAGCCTTTGTTTTTGCCCGAGTAGACCAATAAGAATCCCAGCCTATTATCTGATATCTCTCTTGAATTTGGTCTCACATCTTTAATGCGATAAAGAGACCATGGAGAGCACCCCTGATGTGGTCCTCTTTGAAGAGTCTGTGACATTATCTAGTTAATCCTATGAAAGGAAGACTAGGTCTGTAGAGGTCATTGTTGGAAACACTTTGGCATTTTCTCTTCCCAGATGGGAACACTATTGGCCCTGTACATTTTCACAGATGGGCTCAAGACTGGATGGGACATGAACAGGACCTTTGCTTCTCCCATGTAATTTGAGGCACTTTCACAAAGCAAAAGAAGGGAATTATTAGTTCCATAATAACAATGAAAAGGAGGTCCCTTTTAAAATATATATATATTTTTAAACCCAGGGGCACTTTACCACTGAGCCACATCCCCAATTCTTTTTATTTATTTTTTATTTTGACACAGGGTCTTACTAAGCTGTTGAGGCTGGCCTCAAATTTATGATCCTCCTGTCTCAGCCTCCTGAGTTGGTGGGATTTGAGGCATGTGCCCGGCTCCCATCGGTTTTAACTAGAGAAACTCTGATTTAATAAGTTTAGGGTTTAGAAATTTGAATTTTAATATGTATATCAGGTAATTATTAATTCTGAAGTAGATCATCAGCAGACTATTTTTGAAAAACACTAGTCTAGATGTTGAAAGCTGTCTACAAATACTGCATAATAAGAAAGAGAAATCTGCATATTTTTGCTTTTGGGCAGGGGGCAGGTGAGAGGGAAGTGGAGAAGATTCATTCACTTAATTTTTTTTTATTTTTTAAACTGAGTACCCAGTACCCATTTACCAAATCTTATACAAGGCCCAGAGAATAGCAATAAATAAAAGACAAGGGTTTTTAACCTTAGGAAGCTTTTGAGTTTAGTTGAGAATGAGTGCATATAAAGCTTATTTTTATTTAAAAAAACCTTTTATGATTCTACATAAAATTTTTGAAAATACTATAATAATATTAGATTTTGAATTACATAGTCTTAATGGCAATGTAGTGGAAAAATTAACTTCACAAATGAAAACCTATGAGAATTTAAACTAAGAAAGAATGGGAAACCATTTGTATGGGTTAATATCCATACAAATACAGTTTATGTATAAATTCTCTTTTCTTTCATTATCTTATTCTCATATTCTAAATTAGTCCATGATAGTAAAATGTTTGAAATCAGTATAACTTTGTATGATACAATTTTGAAAACAAATTTGTAAGACTCTAGTCTTCAGTGGCTAATTTTCAAGTTGACATTATACCCCCATAGGATTCAAGTAAAATAGAGGTAAAGAGTGAATTATCACAATAACATTGAATTCAGAAAACGTTGAGAACATGTAGAACTACAAACTACCAAACATTACCCATTATGTGGATACAACGTTTACCAGGTGAATGGAGAGAAGAGATTAGCCCTGTTCTTCTGGGACAACTTAGCAAGAGGTAGAATTATTGAAAAATATAACAGGCTGCTCTGTTAAGCAGGATTTCCCTGTCAGCATGTGTTCAAAAGTTTTAAAGACACCCCCATTAGATATGTGATATAAATGATTCCCTCCTTCCCTTTTTTTTTTTTTTTTTTAAACTGGGGGTTTTATTTTTTGTTTTGACAAGGTCTTCTCATTAAGTTGCCCAAGTTGGTCTTGAACTAGTGATCCTCTTATCTTAGCCTCCAGAAGTCACTGGGATTACTGGCATGCACCACTATACCCAGTGATAAAATGATTCCTACGATGGCCAAAATTGCCAATCTAATGATAGTCATACACCTAATGAACACACTAAATATTTCTGTGGCTACAAAACTCAAATACTGTACTTACAGCGCTACCAGCCTATTGGCACATCATAAGCAACAAAGAAGATCAGCAAAAAAAGGGTGTCTCGACACATTTAGCAGTAAGATCAAAGGCACAAAGATGTAAACACAATAAAACAGCACAGTATCTGAAGATATAGACTCAGTTCAGTGTTGCCAGAGTGTCAAATGTTCCTATGCAAGTGAGACATGACCATGCTGGAGAAGTAGGTGGTGGTGTGATGAAGGCACATAAAAGGTCACATAAAAAAGCTTAAATGTTATTCTGTAATCACTGGGGCATCAATGATAGGCTTTAAACAATATATATAAGCCTGGAACTCTTAAGAAAAACGGCAGGGGATGATGAAACCATCAAATAGTGGAAGGTGGCATAGGATTTAATGCATTCAAGATTTATAGAAAGATAAAATTTGTGGGAAAATATATGTATGTATGTATGTATGTATATATATGTATATGTGTGTGTGTGTGTTTACATTTGTAAGACTCTAGTCTTCAGTGGCTAAAATTTGAGTTAACTAAATTTGATTTTAAATTTATGAAATACCAAAAATAGGACTGTACTTCATAAAAATTGGGAAAAAAACAGGGTTTTTCCACATGATAATAAATCAATACAAGAGCCTGTATTATTTGAATTTCTACAGCAACTCTCTTGGCTCATTATTAGAATGCTAATTTGGCTTAAACATACTTTTCACATGTGTCAGATGCATGTAAAAGATCAGGTGAATGATTAGGTAACAATAACAATTAAAAATGCACTGAACAATAGAACACAAATAAATAAAGTAAAAGCTAGATCAATTGTGGGAAAAAATAATTAGAAAAATTAATTGTGAGATTTCAATACCCAACTTTTAACTGACAAAACATCTAATCAGAAAACTAGTAAGAAGACAGAAAATTGTAAACCACTGTCAACCAACTTGTAATTGATATTTACAGTATAGTCTAAGTAACAAAAGTATATTCTTTTCAAATGCCTATAGAACATCCACCAAGCTAGACCATGTTAAAGACTTTGTAACAAACATTAAGCTTAAAAGACTAGAAAACATACAATATATTTCTCAGATCACAACAAACACTAAAAATCAACAAAATGAAGGTATCTGGAGAATCCCCCAAAACAGACATTAAGCAACACATTCCACAATAACTCTAAGGTTAAACAGATACCTCAAGGGAAAGTTATAAAAAAAATTATGAAATGGGTCAACATTAAAATTAAAGGAGGCTTGGGGTTGTAGCTCAGTGGTAGGTAGAATGCTTGTCTAGCATGCATGAGGCACTGGGTTCGATTCTCAGCACTGCATATAAATAAATAAAAGGTCCATCGACAACTAAAAATATTTTTAAAAATTAAATGTTAGTTTGTCTTAAGTACATGTTACATGTTTCTCAACTGTGTGTGTGTGTATGTGTGTTTTAAAAGGAGTGGTAAAATAGTGGTAATCATCAGGGGAATGCAAAGACAAAGACATCTGTTAGATGCTCTTTGTGCATTAACATTTCATTTCAAATGCTGGACCATTAATGTTCTTCCCACATAGATGATATGATGTCTAATGTCACTTAATTACTAATTAGTGAGTTTCATCTCTCACCTATCCAGCTACATCTTAGCAGCTCCAAACATACTCTACTTTTTCACATTCTCAAAGTCTATGTGCACACAGTTCCTTCTGGCTAGAAATACAGGAATAAGTCTGAATAACTTATATAAAATACCAAGCAAGATGAAGACAGGATATATGTTAATTTCTTAATTCTTATACACTGTAGCAACTACCATTTATTGAAAACATATTATGTATAAATGTTTCAAATGCATGATGTCATTTATTTCCCAATTAACTCTTAGAAGTACTTAAGAGTACTTCTAAGTACTGACTTTAGAAATGAAGAAGTAAACTCAGGATAAAAAACTTTTCCAAGGATCAATAGCAAGCACCAGAACTACATGCAAATAGAAATATATATATACACAAATATTCTTATCCCTTTATCTCACTCTCTCTCCATTCCCCCATAACAAATGCTGGCACGGTTAACAAAATTGGAAACTTATTTTCTACATATCAAAATAACAAACAGATATCAAGAGTTAAAATAGTTTTGGATCCTCTGATCCATATTTTTCCCACTTATAGAATTTTACATCAGAAATATACCTATGCTGTAAAACTGATTTTTAAAAGGTAGTCTAAAAACAAGAAGGACAAACATCTAAACACCAACTACAGTGATGTTCAAGTGATAGAATTACAAGTTAATTTTCTTTATTCTTTATATTCTAAAAGTTCTTTATTATGTGGGAAAATGTAACTTTGAGGCACAAATGATACAGGGATAAAGAAGAGTCTGTTGAATTAATATCATTTACATGGATCAAATACTGAAGGCTGAGGAGGAAGCTTGTGGATACTTAGATTTGTTTTCATTCTTCTGATTACAACTTGTATAACTTAGTAAGCATAGTGAGAAGTGGCATAATTCAAATGCAAATGCTGATACAACTAAACAAAACCTCATGCTTATTTAAAAAAAGTAACTAACACTTATCAACTAGAAAGACACAGCACTAAAAGAAGTGAGGCATATATCTTCCTAACTATTCACTCACATGTATTCAGACTTAACAGTTTCACTCTGCAACTCAGGGTGATGTCACATCCATACAGTAAAGTGTCCTCAGAACAATAAGGGTTAATGTGAGACTGTACCAGTAAAATACAAAAGTATCTTTCTTTCACCCAAATAGAATATAAGTTAAAATAAGAAGGAAACACTTTTAAAGTTGCCATCTACTTTTTAGGCCAAAAATATATTTTTGCTTGTTTAATTCTGTGTTATTGATGAAATGCATTTTTATTCATTTAGGAAAAAAAATCACGTTTTCCCATTCTGTACACTTCAGCATATTTAACAAATTCAAACAGTATTAATTAAAAACCTTAATGTTCAAATAAATTATATTTGATATCCACTTTCTTTCCCTCTATTACTACTATGGAAATTTGGTAGGAACTGTCAAAATATAAACACACAGAAATCAAACTGAAATTTCAAAGTATTTTGGATGCTTTTAGACATGATGTGAAATAATGAAAGTTCAGGCTAATGGCATAATTAGAATGCATTCTCCGATCAATATTTCTTTTTTCTCTCAAAAAGGCAGAACAACAACAACAAAAAAGCAAACAAAGATCTGTGTCAATTCTATGCTTCAAAATTGGCATATCTAGAAGAGATACTATTTTTTAAAAAGGATTTATGAGAAAAATATGTAAGAATCATTCTAATAAGTTCCATTATAGTAAGTATAAAAATAACAATGAAATATTTAAAATGTCAACAAGCAAGCTCTATAAATCATATTTTGTTGATTTAATTACAACATTCACTATGAAGTATCTAATGCAACAAATGTTTTCCTGGAAGCTATCCACACGATAGTGGACATTAAAGATATGGAATATTTATATTTTGTGTAAATTTACTTTAAGAAAGAAGTAACTAAAAGGGTTGCCTCAGTTTTCCACCACCTGCTTGTCTCCTCCCTTTTTTCCTTTCCTGCCCTTCTCTAGTCTGGACAGTGGGAAAGAAGAGTGGGGCATTTAGGAGAAGATGGGAGCCACAGTCTTCCTGGAAGTCAGGGTCCATGCTCAGAATCTTCTTTCCTTCCTCTCCCAAGACAGATAAGAGTTCATTCAGATTGGCCCTCTTCCAGTCAGGAAAATTTTCTAAAGTGTTACAAACCATCCAGCTAGAGAAAAGAAGAAAGGAGAGGAAAGATAAAAGGAAAAAGAGAAACAGTTGAAGAAAGAAAGAAACTCCTCTCTTGTCTATTCCAGTGTTTACTAAGGAATTAAGGATAAGAAATAGCTTGCAAGTGTGAGAAGTCCATGTAATTTAGAGATAATAATTATTTTTTAATTGAAGAAAAGAAAAAGGTCCTGTTTTATTTTTTGGTTTTGTGTCTGCTTAAGTGGATGAGGGTGTAGCAATATCCAACAGACTCAGGAATATAATACAATTGTTCCTGCTTGCAGATGCCTGAGAACCATTTAGGTCTCCTGGCTGCTATGTGTAACATGACCTTCTTCGAGTGGGAGCATGATTCATCTTTCTCAAACTTGCCTGTTCATATAATTTCCCAAGGACATTTATGAAACTTTCCAAAATACAGATCCTTACCCTTCTCCTTTTCTCCCTGAGATATATATTCACATATTTCGTTAACTGATTTTTTTTAAATTTTTTATTGTTGTTCAAAACATGACAAATTTCTTGATATATCATATTTCACACTTTGATTCAAGTGGGTTATGAACTCCCATTTTTACCCCATATACAGATTGCAGAATTACATCAGTTACACATCCATTGATTTACATATTGCCATACTAGTGTCTGTTGTGTTCTGCTGTCTTTCCTATCCTCTACTATCCCCCCTCCCCTCCCCACCCCTCTTCTCTCTCTACCCCCTCTACTGTCATTCATTTCTCCCCCTTGTATTATTTTTCCCTTTCCCCTCACTTCCTCTTGTATGTACTTTTGTATAACCCTGAGGGTCTCCTTCCATTTCCATGCAATTTCCCTTCTTTCTCCCTTTCCCTCCCACCTCTCATCCCTGTTTAATGTTAATCTTCTTCTCCTGCTCTTTGTCCCTACTCTGTTCTTAGTTACTCTCCTTATATCAAAGAAGACATTTGGCATTTGTTTTTTAGGGATTGGCTAGCTTCACTTAGCATAATCTGCTCTAATGCCATCCATTTCCCTGCAAATTCTATGATTTTGTCATTTTTTAATGCAGAGTAATACTCCATTGTGTATAAATGCCACATTTTTTTTTTATCCATTCGTCTATTGAAGGGCATCAAGGATGGTTCCACAGTCTTGCTATTGTGAATTGTGCTGCTATGAACATCGATGTAGCAGTGTCCCTGTAGCATGCTCTTTTTAGGTCTTTAGGGAATAGACGGAGAAGGGGAATAGCTGGGTGAAATGGTGGCTCCATTCCCAGCTTTCCAAGAAATCTCCATACTGCTTTCCAAATTGGCTGCACCAATTTGCAGTCCCACCAGCAATGTACAAGTGTACCCTTTTCCCCACATCCTCGCCAGCACTTGTTGTTTGACTTCATAATGGCTGCCAATCTTACTGGAGTGAGATGGTATCTTAGGGTGGTTTTGATTTGCATTTCTCTGACAGCTAGAGATGGTGAGCATTTTTTCATGTACTTGTTGATTGACTGTATGTCCTCCTCTGAGAAGTGTCTGTTCAAGTCCTTGGCCCATTTGTTGATTGGGTTGTTTGTTTTCTTATTGTCTAATTTTTTGAGTTCTTTGTATACTCTGGATATTAGGGCTCTATCTGAAGTGTGAGGAGTAAAGATTTGTTCCCAGGGTGTAGGCTCCCTATTTACCTCTCTTATTGTTTCTTTTGCTGAGAAAAAACTTTTTAGTTTAAGTAAGTCCCATTTGTTGATTCTAGTTATTAACTTTTGTGCTATGGGTGTCCTATTGAGGAATTTGGAGCCCGACCCCACCATATGTAGATCGTAGCCAACTTTTTCTTCTATCAGACGGCGTGTCTCTGATTTGATATCAAGCTCCTTGATCCATTTTGAATTAACTTTTGTGCATGGCGAGAGAAAGGGATTCAGTTTCATTTTGTTGCATATGGATTTCCAGTTTTCCCAGCACCATTTGTTGAAGATGCTATCCTTCCTCCATTGCATGCTTTTAGCCCCTTTATCAAATATAAGATAGTTGTAGTTTTGTGGATTGGTTTCTGTGTCCTCAATTCTGTACCATTGGTCCACCCGCCTGTTTTGGTACCAGTACCATGCTGTTTTTGTTACTATTGCTCTGTAGTATAGTTTGAAGTCTGGTATCGCTATACTGCCTGATTCACACTTCCTGCTTAGCATTGTTTTTGCTATTCTGGGTCTTTTATTTTTCCATATGAATTTCATGATTGCTTTCTCTATTTCTACAAGAAATGCCGTTGGGATTTTGATTGGCATTGCATTAAACCTATAGAGAACTTTTGGTAATATCGCCATTTTGATGATGTTAGTTCTGCCTATCCATGAACAGGGTATATTTTTCCATCTTCTAAGATCTTCATCTATTTCTCTCTTTAGGGTTCTGTAGTTTTCATTGTATAAGTCTTTCACCTCTTTTGTTAGGTTGATTCCCAAGTATTTTATTTTTTTTGAAGATATTGTGAATGGAGTGGTTGTCTTCATTTCCATTTCAGAGGATTTGTCGCTGATATACAGGAATGCCTTTGATTTATGCGTGTTGATTTTATATCCTGCCACTTTGCTGAATTCATTTATTAGCTCTAATAGTTTCTTTGTAGACCCTTTTGGGTCTGCTAGGTATAGAATCATGTCATCTGCAAATAGTGATAATTTAAGTTCTTCTTTTCCTATTTTGATGCCTTTAATTTCTTTCGTCTAATTGCTCTGGCCAGTGTTTCGAGAACTATGTTGAACAGAAGTGGTGAGAGAGGGCATCCCTGTCTTGTTCCAGATTTTAGAGGGAATGCCTTCAGTTTTTCTCCATTCAGAATGATGCTAGCCTGAGGCTTAGCATAGATTGCTTTTACAATATTGAGGTATGTTCCTGTTATCCCTAGTTTTTCTAGAGTTTTGAACATAAAGGGATGCTGTAGTTTGTTGAATGCTTTTTCTGCATCTATCGAGATGATCATATGGTTCTTATTTTTAAGTCTATTGATGTGGTGAATAACATTTATTGATTTCCGTATATTGAACCAGCCTTGCATCCCAGGGATGAATCCTACTTGACCATGGTGCACAATTTTTTTGATATGTTTTTGTATCCGATTCGCCAGAATTTTATTGAGGATTTTTGCATCTAGGTTCATTAGAGATATTGGTCTGAAGTTTTCTTTCTTTGAAGTGTCTTTGTCTGGTTTAGGTATCAGGGTGATGTTGGCCTTGCAGAATGAATTTGGAAGTTCTCCCTCTTTTTCTATTTCCTGAAGTAGCTTGAAAAGTATTGGTATTAGTTCCTCTTTAAAGGTTTTGTAAAACTCTGCTGTATACCCATCCGGTCCTGGGCTTTTCTTAGTTGGTAGTCTTTTGATGGTTTCTTCTATTTCCTCAATTGATATTGGTCTGTTTAGGTTGTCTATATCCTCCTGACTCAATCTGGGCAGATCATATGACTTAAGAAATTTATCTATGCCTTCACTATCTTCTAATTTATTGGAGTATAAGGATTCAAAATAATTTTTGATTATCTTCTGTATTTCTGAAGTGTCTGTTGTGATATTGCCTTTTTCATCCCGTATGCTAGTAATTTGAGTTCTCTCTCTTCTTCTCTTCACTACCATGGCTAAGGGTCTGTTGATTTTGTTTATTTTTTCAAAGAACCAACTTTTAGTTTTGTCAATTTTTTCAATTGTTTCTTTTGTTTCGATTTCATTAATTTCAGCTCTGATTTTAATTATTTCTTGCCTTCTACTTATTTTGCTGTTGTTTTGCTCTTCTTTTTCTAGGATTTTGAGATGAAGTATGAGATCATTTATTTGTTGTTTTTTTCTTTTTTTAAGGAATGAACTCCAAGCAATGAATTTTCCTCTTAGATCTGCTTTCAATGTGTCCCATAGATTCCGATATGTTGTGTCTGTGTTTTCATTAATCTCTAAGAATTTTTTAATTTCCTCCTTGATTTCTTCTATAACCCATTGATCATTCAGTAACCTATTGTTCATTCTCCAAGTGATGTATGCTTTTTCCTTCCTTCTTTTATCGTTGATTTTCAGTTTCATTCCATTATGATCAGATAAGATGCATGGTATTATCTCTAGTCCTTTATATTGTCTAAGAGTTGCCCTGTGACATAATATATGATCTATTTTTGAGAAGGATCCATGTGCTGCTGAGAAAAAAGTGCAACTGCTTGATGTTGGGTGGTATATTCTATATATGTCAATTAAGTCTAGGTTATTAATTGTATTATTGAGTTCTATAGTTTCCTTATTCAACTTTTGTTTTTTTTAAAGATTCCCAGGTGATACGGATGATCAATCAGGTTTGAGAACCACTGGTATAAATAAGCTTTATTCTAGAGATCTCTTCGGCACTTTAATAGTACTGTATGAATCCTAGAACTTGCTTTACTTCCCTAGTTTAAAGCAATCTCGTGCTTTATACAAAAAGTACTATATGGCTTATAGTATTATATGGATCCTTGAACTTATTGTACTCCCCTAGTTTAGAGCAATCTGGTGTTTTATACAAAAAAGTGTTTACTAATAAATCAGAAAAGGATGCCTATTTTCCAGGTAAAACTTAAATGAATTAGAAAAAATAGATAGGTCTTTAATGCAATACAGTAAGAGAAGGAAGAACATACTGTAACTCTAACAAAAATATTAAGCCAATAACAAATGACATTTCCCCTACAGTTGCACGTTTAAACATTTCTGTCACTTTCAAAAATGGGCAAAATATGGTAGAGTATATTCCAATTGGAAAAGCAGTAATTTTGAAATAATTATATAACTAACAGACTCAGGAATATAATACAATTGTTCCTGCTTGGTTCATGTTAGGAAAATTAGTTTTCTTAAAATTTATATAGTCTCAAAATTTACCACTGAGTTTCAAATCTATTATTTATGAAAGCTATCTTCTATCTATATTTTAGCATTTCTTTGGTTTAAATAACTATCAGTTAATCATGCAACAAACAAGATAAAAGCCAAGTCTGAAAGGTTGTATCATTCATTCCAAAACTTAAATTAATTTCACATTATATGTGCACAAGCCATGTAATGGTAGGGGTAATTTAAAAATGAACGATGTCAATAGCAAAGAGTTTGGTACTTCTTACTGTGTGCTAGAGACTGTTCTAAGCCCTGTCTATGCATCACCTCATTTTATTGTTCTGACAACCAAAAAGAGAAAAGCTGCTATTATACTCAGCACTTTACAGATGAGTACATATCTATATATAATCAGTGTGGTTAGGACCTTGGGCAAGGTCTCAGAATGGGCAAGTAGGAAATCTTGAGATTATGATGGCTTTTTATAAGGAGTCTATAGGTTAGTAGGAGACTCAAGCAACAGCATGTGACTATCAGGACTACTTCATTCAACAAATAATTTTAAAGGATAGGAATCATGAGAAAATCAGGTAAAGAAGATCTTAACACAAAATTTTAAATGCTTCATGGTTAAGTGTTTTATTATACACAAAAAGATTTATTCATTAGAATAAGAATAGAAAGAATACATTTCATTATATGACAAAAGACATGGGTGCTCTCATCTAAAACAGACATAACTTTTCACAGAATAGGTGATAACATAGATGATAGGTTTCTAAGCCAAGTATTGCTGCCCTTAGTTTCAAGGAGGGAAATTAGAGAAATTGTCATCCTGACCATTCTTACTCTGCAGCCATGATTCCTGATGTCTCAAGCCACAAGAGGAAATGTTCAATGCTTTTCCTGAGGATAGAGTATACATTTTGGGGGACTACTTTAAAGGAGCTAGGGAGTCTTAAATGTCTTTTATAAGTACTCGCTTTAACCATTAGCTACCCATTATGAATTGGTGACTAGTAAATATACATGATACGTGTGGTACGGAGCTGACAGTATAAGCATGAGGATACTTGCAACAAAAATATGCTGACCGTTTACATACACATGATCACTTTGAAACAAAGATGCTCATTTGTATTCTTGAAACACTTTCTATTTCATTCCAGTGGTTTCAAACAAGAATCATGCCACACAGGAGATCTTTTACCTAACTTCAGCCTCTAAATAATGTTAATACAAAAGATATCACTTTTAGCTGGGATGTTTTTCCTTTTACCTTAAAGAATATCTTTTAAAGTTTTCATTAGTATAGGTCAGCTGATGGCAAAACTTCAGATTTATACATCTAAAAATATTTATTTTCACTTTGCTTGAGAGATATTCACTAGATGTAGGGTGGCAGGTATTTTACTTCATATACTGAATATTTGATTCTGATGTTTTGTTCACTGAGAAGTTGGCTGTTAGTTTAGCTATCAATACTGTCTTTTTTTTTTTCCCTTAAATATCCCTCTTTTGGGGGGAAGAGGGGACACAGTTTCTTCAATAAAGTAATGTTAAGAAAACTGAATATCCACATAGAGAAGGAGGAAAATGGACTCTTACACAAAGGACCACAACACACACAAAACTCAAAATATTTTGAGTACTTAACTGTAAGAGTAAAACAACAAGAATCAAATTGAGAAAAGTTTTATATTATAAAACTATTGGCATGGGCAATAATTTTTTGAACATGAACTCAAAAGCAGAGGTTACAAAAGCAAAAACAGATAAACAGAAGTGGACCAAAGTAAAAAGTTTCTACATGACAACAAAGCAATGAGACAATCATGCAAAAGCAACTAAACAGCAAGAAACAATCCAATATAAAAATGAGCAAGGGATCTGAACAGACATTTCTCAATAGAAACTAGTAGTATATGAAAAGAATGTTCAAAACGATTATCAGGACATTGCAAATTAAAACCACAATGAGGTTATCTCACATCTGTCAGGATTTCAACCATCAAAAAGAAGAAAGGTTAAGTATTAGCAAGGATGTGAAGAAAAGAAAACCCTTGAAAACACTGTTGGTGAGAAGGTAAATTAGTCCAGCCATTGTGGAAAACTATATGGAGGTTTATAAAAAAAATCCAATTGTAGAACTACTATATGTTCCAGCAATCCCATATATCCAAAGGAACTGAAATTTGTACATTGAACAGACATCTGCACTTTCATATTTGCTGCATCATTAATCACAATAGCCAAATATGAAATCAACCTAGGTAACAATCAATAGATGAGTAGATAAAGAAAATGTGGTGTGAATAGTACTATTCAGTCATGAAAAAAGGATAAAATCCTTTCAACAACATGGATGAACTTGCGGGATATTATGCTAAGTGAAATGAGCCACACACAGAAAGACAAATACTACATGATCTCATTTCTGTGTGTAATCTAAAAAGGCTAAATTCATACAAGAAGAGTACAATGGTGGTTATCAGAGGCTGGGAAGAAGAGAGACTGGTCAAAGGGTACAAAATTTCAGATAGGAAGAATGTTTCTGAGATCTACTACACACAATGTGACGCCTGTAGATAGTAATAACATAATGTATACTGCAAAATTGTTAACAGAATAGATCTGAAATGGTCTCACCCCAAGAAATGAACATTTTAGGTGACAGCTTCATTAACTGATGTTTATTTAATCATTTTATATGTTAAAATATTAAACTATACCCCGTAAATATGCATAATTATTTGTCAATAATAAGAAGAGACATAACTTAAAGGATGGAAAAAACCTTCCTTGTATTTTCCTTATTTTTAGCAGTTTTATCATATTATGCCAAGGTGGATCAGACACAACTGGCTTTAATCTAGCACTACATTACTTGGCTTTCAAGAATAGAGAATAGGAAATTCAGTCTGCACAGAAATCTTCAAACTGATCGGGAGTCCAAATAATCACTCACTTGAACAGCCTCTTAGATTTCTCCTCCGCCCACACTAAGAGTATCCACTGTCACCAGAGACAGAGCTGCATGCAGCTGACCTCAATACAGATGTGCCTTGGTTTTCTATCAGTCTCATACTGTTCAAAGGTATTACACCAACTTACAGTTCTCCCAGTCCAGATGCAACACCAGAAAGGGTTTTAGTATTAACCTTAAGAGATATAAAGGAATTTACCCATAAAATTTTGTGTTTGTCTTAATATATTTCCAAGGAAATGATGTTATGAGAAGGCAGACCCAAGATAAGATCCAAGACAAGCCCATTATATATTTCATTTTATATATATATATATATTTCATTATATATTCCCTGCAGTTGAAAGGTCTAGTGAATCTCTCTCTGCCTTGATGTCTTTTGTCAACTTTGTAAAGTTCTCAATAATAATCCCTTCCAATTTTTGCTCTACTTTTAGATTTCCTGTTAAACATGTTAAATGTTCTTATATTTATAACATTTTATATTTATATAAAAGAAATTCCCTATTTCTTTTATAAATTTTTAAAATAATTTTTCTCTTCTCATGTTTCCTTCTCCTAATTTATATACCAGTTAATTCTTTTTTTCTACTTTACTTACATTCAACAAATCCTGAGTTCTTCTTTTTGGTAATAGTAATTTTTTCAGCTTTAGGGTTTTCATTTTTAAAATAGTTTCCAATTCCCAAATAAAACTTTCAATCCTGTCTTTCATCTTGTAAGCATGGCTACTTTCAAGCTATGTCTGGTAAATCTTATATCTAAGAGTTATGTTATGATTCTGTTTCTGTTGTATGTTGCTATGCTGGATTTTATTAATGCTTCTTGTCTTATGTCTGCTAACTTTTTATTGTGCTTTAGTTACTGTAATTGCAAAACTGGAAAAATGAAGGAAAAACCTGCTAATGTTACCTTCTTTCAGAGGGAATTTAAGTTTATATCCTGTGAACACTAGCAGGGACACCTCAATTAATTTTCAGGAACTGATATGATATGAAGGCGAATTACAATCAATATAAAAGCTTATCTTCTATTGGTTTATCTTAGACTATATTACTGTGGGGACCTAAAATGATGATAGTCACTCATAATGACAGTGCACTCCAATTTCTGTGACCCTGTAAAGCTGCCATAAGTGATTCCAGCCACCCCACCAAAATCATCAAATGCTTACAGGGGAACAGCAGTCCTAGTCTGATGATTCTTCTGATCTTATTTCTTTTCCATTAGCTTCAAACAAGATTCTGCTTTTAAAATACAGAATCTTGTTTGAAAGTACTGTTTAACAACCAGGATGTATGCCAAGAAATGCCTTGTTAGGCCATTTATGCAAACCTCATAGACTGTGCTTCAACAAATCCAGATGGCATAGCCTTCTATACACCTAAGCTGAATGTTATAGGCTATTGCTTCTAGGTTACAAATCTGTATAGTACGTTACTGTCCTGGCTATTGTAGACAAACAGATTACAATGGTATATACTCGTTCTTCTAAACATAGAAAAGGCAGAGTAAAAACTACAGAATACAAGATTTAAAAAAATGGTACACTTTTACATGAAAACTGGCAGGATTGGAATTTGTTCTGAGAGTGGTGATTGTAAAGTCCTAGAACACTACTCTATAATGCTGTAGACTTTATGAGTGGTACATGCTTAGCCTGTGTGAAGATCTGAGTTCAATGTCCAGCACAAAAACAAGAATAACAACAGAAACCCAATAACCAACTAAGCACCTAAAAAACTATTTTTAAGAAGATAATCTAATGAATGGCTATAGTATATAATAAATCATGATAGTAAATAATTATTTATTCATATAATACAGGAATAAGTGAAAACCAAAAAAAAGAAATTTTTTTTTTTACAACTTAGTATAACTTTCTTGTCAACAAATTGAATATGTTTAAATGATCTTACATAAGTGCATTTTTAGAGAGCAATTCTAGAGAATCCAGAGTGGTCTAATGTGTGTATATGTATAATATCTACTAGGCATGTAACCGTTAATCACATACACATATAGGTCACTCTGTTACCTACATCAAATGCTTTTCCTATTGTTAAAATACAACCTCAGCTGAATGCTTACTGAGTATATACTGCATGTGATCATTAAGGAAAATGTGACACCGTGGGTACTCGGAGGAATTTCCTGTCATATAGAAGAGATGCAGACAATGTGATAGAGCTTGTAATATAAATATGCATAAGATACTTTGATGCATAGAAGGGATACTAGGTCAATACGACATTGTTATATTGTGACATTTGAAACAAACCAAGCAAATACCAAGCAAAAAAGAAAATACATATATCAATTTATATTTAAAAAAAATTAAAAATCCTGTGTATACATAAAACATTACATGAGATACCAAGGTTTAAAAAAAAAAAAAACTGATATGAAAACTTACCCCATCTGGTAGTGCCCTCCAGCACACAGCACTAACAAATTCATTTGTATCATCTTCTTTTCGGTCTTTGTCCAGAACACTTTTGACTGTATCAAACTTAAAAGTTAACAAAGTCTTAGAAAGTCCTTTATAGTACAGGTAGAGAGAGTTATTCTCACTTCCTGAAAATAAAAAATAAAAAACAATTTTTTAGAATTGGAGAACTTGGAATTAGAATATCACAGTTAAATAGTAATTACCAGCCAAAGTTTAACTCAGAGACCAATAATCTTTTATGGTCAAATTTGAAAGAATAGATCACAGAATTAATTGGAAATCAGTTGAAAAAAGCATTCTTGGACAAGAGCCATGGTTTACTAATAATCTAAAGAAATGATCAATGTTATATAATTTAACAATATTGATACTTCTAAAGTTGAATTTGTCATATATATAAAACACTGATAGCATCAACAACAGAATCAGAAATTAGTTATAAGAATCTTAATTTACATTTGGACCAGATTACCATATGGAAATTGAGACAAATGTAAATAACCTATAAAATTTACTTCCCATTTCCTAATAATCACATTATTCTATTAGGAAAGTATACTTTTTTGAACAATCTATCAAGGCTGGATAACTGTGCTGGATATTTACTTTCATAGTTTATACAAGTAGAGAGAATAAAATTTACTGAATCAAGGTTAAGTCACTTAAAAGTACTGATGAAAGCTCATTAGATATATTAGAACATTTGAGTAATATAGAATTTGATTTTTCTTGTTCTGATTTAAACTTATAAAAGTTATCAACAATAAAAGACCTAGAATAATAGATCAACGTTACCCAAGCAGACCAGTTACTAAAGAGAACACTAGATAGAAGAAACTGAATATCAATCTTAAGACAAATATTTGTCTCCTTAATTATTTTTAGTAATTAAGATTTTTTTGTCTTCTACAGAATAGCTATACAAGTTATGCTACACTGGAAAATAACTAAATGAAACAGTTTAAAATGTCATGCTGTATCACGTATTCAGGGTTTGTACTCAATGAGAAATGAAAGGACTAGTGCTCTTTCAGAAAAATTCATAGAACTAAGCTCAGAACTATGCTGCTGCCTTCTATAGACAACTTCTAAACTACAGTGACAGATATCTGCTAAAAAGTTCCCCGAAAGCTGGTGTCACTTACCACAAGCTATGTAATCTCCATTGGAAGCGAGGCCTACAAAGTTTTTTTCATTGATGTGACCCTTGAAGGAACGTAGACAGTATGGTTTCCCCACATTCCACAGTTTTAGCTGGCTGTCTGTTGAGCTGAGATAAACACAAAAGTTGGAAGATATTTAAGATTTCATGGCATTAAACACATCCCCTACTAATTATAGGCAATCCAGTATTATGGTTCAGAAAGCAGACTCTGGAGCCAAGATGTCTAAGTAACAATGTCCAATCTGCTATTAATTTGCTTTTAACCTTGGGCAAGTTATGAAACCTCACTGGACTCAGATTTTCATCAGTTAAATATGAATATAGTGATTACTACTTTATAGAATTAAAATAAGTCTAATGAATTACTGTGAAAATTAAGTAATTTAAAATGCTTTCAATAGCACTTTTCATATGTAGGAAGTGATCAATAAATACCAATGGTATCAACAGCACCATATGACTACCAATCAAACAATAACAGCACTCTACTGGAAGATGTGTTCAACTTTAGGGAGATATTTGTTGTTCTTGATTTGATTTACTTTACAACTGTTGAATTATATAGGTATAAGGAACACAAACTACTTTCTTAGTTATCCCTACAGAAAAGGGATATGGTTAAAAGATCTACATAAAGTGGATCTTGCTTTTCTACATCAAGTAGATCAGTTTATCTTGCTGAAAGAATATGCAAATGCAGTTATTTACCAAAAAATAATTTTGTATAAAAATCAATGGTAATCATCATATAATCTTTGGATTTTAAAAAAAATCATGTTTTGTTATTCTCCGAATTTCTGTTATAAAAATTGGCTCATACTACACATATAACTTTGGAAACTGCTTTCCCTTACTTCATAGCTTGTTTTATATTTTTCTGTAATGACTGCACAATATAACATTTTATTTCTTACTCAAAGACTCATTGTTCTAAAAGATTTTTCATAGATCACTTAAAGATTCACAACCTAGGTACTACTATTAGCTCCACAGAGGAGACAAGGGAAACAAGTTTAGAAGAGTTAGTATGTTTTCAAAGTGCCATGGTGAATAAACAGGATAGCCAAGAATTAAACTGATTGCAGAAGCTGAATTTCTAACTTTTAAAATATTTTTCCATTGCCTGTCATGTTTTCAACATAACATCTGTTTTTAGATATTTGTTTTAATTTGTTTTGCTCAACAATGTTGCTCTGAATATCCCTTTATGTTGCTATTTTAAAATACATTTTAATGTTAACATTACTATTTCCAAATACACTTGTGGTTAAATTTGTTCTGGGTATTTCCAAGGTTCAAATTCATCCAAGGGGGAAAAAAGTCATTGTGATGTATTAAAATTAAAAAGGAAAAAAGACTGGTGAAAATATATATTAAAAAGGTCAACTAAGATTTCCAATTTATGCTTAAGTATACACATAATTCCAATTTGTACTTAAGTACACACATAATTCAAAATTAGGCAACTAATTGGTTAAACATTTACAAATTTGAAATTTTTAAAAAAGGATTAAATCTGAAGTCAAAGAAAAAAATTTTGCCATATAAACTATCATCTACATTGAAATCTGAGTAATATTTAAATTATTCATTGTCCATTATATTTTCTCTTAAAGATGGGATATTTCTGACTGACTGCCACCTAATTTAATATTTGTGAACTAATTACCCACGTTAGTTCTCATTGGAAAGCTCGTTTCCCATTCTGTTACTCAATTCAAATTACCAAGTTCTTATTTAGAGCAACAAGTGTGGAGGTAGATGTGGTAGGAAACCATATATAAGGCACTGGCATTAATAATTTCCTGAGAGAGATCAGAAACTAAACAAAAAAGAAAAAAAAATATATCATTAAGCTTGAGATGAAAGCTTAGATATAAAATGAAAAAATTAAGAACGGGAAAAATGAAGAAACTACAGAATTACAAAATGGATAACCAAAAATGTGACTGCCTATGTTGGTGGAATATTTTAGTTAGTTCTCATATTATGAGAACAAAACTATGTTAGTTTATATATTTTGACAACTGAATTCTATTTACCTCATTGAAATCCTACTACCTTTAAACAAATGAAAAAGATAACTGAAAGTTTATATTATTATTTTCTAGCTCAGAAGCCTTTTCAAAGGATTTATTAGGTATAAGTAGTTAAACTTAGAAAAGTTCTTTTTTAAAACATATTTAAGCCAGATGCGGTGATGCAAGCCTGTAATCCCAGCAGCTCAGGAGGCTGATGCAGGAGGATCATGAGTTCAAAGTCATCCTCAGCAGAAGTGAGGCAACAAGCAACTCTGTGAGACCCTGTCTCTAAATAAAATACAACATAGGACTGGGATGTGGCTCAGTGGTCAAATGCCCCTAAATTCAATCCCCAGCAACCCCCTACCCCCCAAAAAACCCAACCCAAAACAAAACAAAAAATATAATTAAAACGCACCATGAAATCAGAGAGGTCAGTGTTAGTGTAAAAGTCAACAATTTATTTAAAACCCAAAATATGCTACTATTATACTTTAAGTAGACCTATAATAGCATATTAGTTGACTTTAATAAAATTCTTTTCATTCTATTGCATTGACTAGGTTGTTTTCTTCTTCAGGAGAATAACTGAAACCCAATTTAAAAGTTCAAATGCCACTAAACTTAGGAGTACTAGATTCAGGGTTACATTAAAAACTAGAATTTATAAATTTTATGCACAAGTAACATAAAAATGAGCAATACAGATCAGAATATATGTGTATTTTAAATGGGTAAGATATAGAAATCTACTACTTAAGAAAAAGTGCATATAACCCAATGTTATTCTTTACATACAACTATAGTTATTTTATGAATTGGCAAATGACGACAGAGCTCAGTATTAAGCTCACCCTCAGGGGAGAGTAATACTCACGCAGAGACAATTTCCTCACCACTCACAAACTTTGCATAGGAGACTGCTTTTCGGTGTCCTTTGAATACCATGATTGGCTGTTTAGTGTTACGAAGATCATAGTAGTGGACACAGTGATCTAAAACAAAACAAAATGCAATAAAGTTAGTAAATACAGAAATGGAAAACAAAGCTAATTTTAAGAGGTTTTGGTTTTTTCATCAAATATTCCACAGATAATGTGACCCCTAGCACACCCTGTCCCATAGAAATATCAATTTTAAAAGCTGCTTAGGTAGGAAACTACTTTTACAAGAGTTAAGGAAACTAGGTCAGGTGAGAAATCACAGTACCTGTTTTAGTAAACTAATAAAAAATAAATAAAATGCACTGAAGAAAAGAGCTACCCAGGAACTTCTCTCCCAACTCCAAACAACATAGTATGGAGTGAAGCCTCTTACTTGGGGGTGGGGAAGGGGAGAATGAAGAAACAGGGTCCATGTCTTAGAACACAGGCCCACCATGATATAATCCAGTACTGGACACAACCCTACAGCTCCTGCCTCCAGGGCAGTGCCTGTGGGCTTTGGACCTGAATTAGCCTGGTGGCTTCCACCAATCCTTCCCCAATTTTGGACAGTACAACATGGAATAAGTCTTCAGCCTCTGCAGGTAGAACAAAGTAATCACAGACTTTGCCTTCGAATTCAGTGTTAGACAAACTAAATCCAATACTGCGTGGATCCCAATGGCTATTGTCCTGCAGACAGAGCCTCTGAACCTACCATGGTGTCAAGTGGAAACCTCTGGAGACAACTAGGTGCACCTGTGTTCAGGCTAGCATCATCTGTGGCTGGTTATAACACTTTCACGCCATATGTGCATACCAGAGCAGCAGACAGGGCATAAATAATATAGGCCTACATCCTGCCCTAGTGCTGTGCTGATCTTGGTAGGCTATGGATTCTAGATATAACCCAGCATTATTATGTTGGTAGGCCAGGGGACTGACTACCCTATCCCAGTCCCAACCCCAGGCAACACAACATAGATGGAGTCATCATACACTTGGGTAATATGAGGGAAGCAGGTGCCAACTCATTTCATAGAAGAACTGAGCAGTGATGCTCACTGCCAGGCAGAACCATGTGACACCTGATCACAGATCAGTGATTGCAGGTGAACTACCCTTTTAAAGAACTCCCCCAGTTCTCAACAATACATATACTGCAGATTTAAATAATCTTGGGCTTAGGGCACTCTCTAGTGCTGAAATAGCAGCACTGCTTACAAGCTCAAAGAAAATAAGCAGCCTACATAGACTCTCTGGAAGAACAAGTAAAAGCAAAGCCATATGATAAAGGCTGGAATAAATACCTAATCCTTCACTACATAGTTGTCACTGTATACCAACAAGCATCAAGAACAAAATTCATATCAAGTATTTTTTCCCACTGCAGCGTGATAAAACCAAACTTTGAAAACTATACAATTACACAGAAACTAAACAACTTATTCCTTAAAAAAAATGTATAAAGACAAAAAATAAATTTAAAATTTTCATAAAAATGGAAACACAGTACGCCTAAACCTACTGGATATAGGAAAGCAATGTTAAAGGTGAGTATACAGCACTCAACAAATACATCAAAAAAGCAAAAAGATCTCAACCTATAATCACACCTCGAGGAACTAAAAAAACAAGTTATTCCCAAAATTGGTGTAAGAAAGTGATTAAGTTCAAAGCAGAAACAAGTGAAATGTACATTAAAAATACAAGAGTCTTTTTGACACAAGGTAGTTTTTAAAAAGATAAACAACTGATAAACCTTTGAACAGACTCAAATAAAATCAGAGATAAAAATGAAATATTAAAACTGATACCACAGAAATACAAAGGATCATTAGAAACTATTATAAACAGTGTATTAGTCAGTTTTTTCATCACTATGACTAAAAGCCCTGACAAGAATGATTTTTAGAGGAAAAAAAGTTTATCGGTTGACTGTGTTGTTCTGTAACCAAGATGAAGCAGAACATTATGACATAAAGGTGTGGAAAGCAGCTCAGGACATGGCAATCAGGAAGCAGAGAGAGCTCCACTCCCCAGGGACAAAACATAAACTGAAATGGTAAGCCCCTGGTGACCTACTTCTTCTAGCTACACCCTACCTGAGTAAGATTACTGCCCAGTTAATCTCTATCACTGGGTTAATGCAGTGATTAGGTTAAGGCTCTCATAACTCAATCTGTTTTACCTCTACACTTTTTTGTGTTGTCTCACATATGAGTTTTGTTTTTGCTCCCTGCCCCCATGGGGATATCTCATATCTAAATCATAATAAACTGTATGCCAAAAACTTTAATAACCTAGAAGAAACAGGCATATTCCTGGATACATGAACCTTACCAAGAGTGAATCATAAAAAAAGAAAAAAGCTGAACAGATCAATAATGAACATAACAATTAACTCAGTAATACAAAGTCTCCCAGCAAGGAAAAGCCTCAATCAGAGGGCTTCACTGCTGAATTCTACCAAACATTAAAAAAAAAAAAAATCAACATGAAAAATTCTTCCAAATTCATTCTATGAAGCCAGAATTACTTTTGATATCAAAACCAGACAAGAACACAAAAAACACAGTTGGAGGTCAATATCCCTGATGAACACAGAACCCTAAACAAAATATTAGTGAACTAAAGTCTGACAGCATATTAAAAAGATTGCTAACATCACTCCATCGATGAAAGATGGTTCAACACATGTAAATCAATAAAGGTGATCCATCATATCATCAGAATGAAGGGCAAAAGCCATATGATCATCAATAGATGGAGAAAAAACAGATTTGCAAAAAGCCAGCATGTCTTTATGATAAAAATGCTGAATAAATAAGGTATAGAAGGAACATAATAAACCTAATAAATGCCATATATATAAAACAAGCCCAAAGCTAACTAATCATACTGAATGGAGAAAAGCTTTCTCTCCAAAATATGACAGCACAAGATGCCTACTATTATCATTTTATTCAACATAGTACTGGAAATTCTAGTCAAAGCAATCAGGCAAAAGAAAGAAAGAAATGGTAATGAAAGTAGAAAGAAGAAAAGCAACCTGTCATTATTTGCAGAAAACATCTTTTATACAGAAAACCCAAAAGACCTTACAAAACACACACATACACACACACACACACACACACACACACACACAAATAAATAAACTCAGAAAGTTGTGGGATTCAAAAACAACACAGAAAAATCTGTAGTGTTTCTATAGGCAAAGTGAGAGCTTTATCTGAAATATCTAGAACTCAATCTCATTTATAATAGCTAAAAATAAAACAGAAACAAACAAAAGACATCTTGTGTTCATAGACTGGAAGAATCAATATTGTTAAATGTCTAAAAGAGATCTATAAATTCAATGAAATCTCCATCAAAATATTAATGACATTTTTCGAAGAACTAGAAAATTCAATCATAAAATTTGTATGGAACCATGGAAACCACCATTTTTTCTTTTTTCTTTTTAAACAAAAAGAACCAAGCAGGAAGCATTATCTTATCTGATTTCAAAACAAATGTACAGTAATCACAACAGTATGGTACTGGCATAAAAACAGGCACATGAACCAAAAGAACAGAATAGAGTCATATCTATGGGCAACCAATCTTCAACAGAGTGCTAAGAATATGTTTTGTGGACAGGGGTCATCTTTTCAATAAAAGGTGCTGGGAAAATTGGATATCCACATGCAGAAGAGTGAAACTAGATACAATCTTTCACAATTCACAACTATCAATTCAAAATGGATTAAAGATTTATTTATTGGGGGGTGACTAAGAATTGAATTCAGGGGTACTCAGCCACTGAGCCACATCCCCAGCCCTATTTGCATTTTATTTAGAGACAGAGTTTCACAGAGTTGCTTTGTGCCTCACTATTGCTGAGGCTGGCTTTGAACTCGTGATCCTCCTGCCTTAGCCTCTCCAGCTGCTGGGATTACAAGTGTGAGCATTAAGCCTGGCTGGATTAAAGATTTAAATATTAGATCATAACTACAAAACTACTAGGAGAAAAAACATCAAATGCTTCAGAACACTGAACAGGGCAAGAACTTTTTGGAGGTGATGTTAAGATTTCACCTAGTAAGCCAGGCACAAAGGGAGAAATATCACATAATTTCACTCTTCTGTAAAATCTTAAAAAAGAAAAAAAAAATGAAATAAAAGTTGAGAGGAAAAAACAGTGGTTGGAGAGACTGGAAAGAGTATGGGGAAAAGAGAAAAGGAATGGTTAGTCAATTAAAATGAAATTTTAATAGGATAGTGTTTATTTCTTGGAGTGACTATGGATAATGATAAGGTACTATATTTTCAGAAAAGCTAGGAAAAAGATTTTCTTTCTTTTTTTTTTTTTTGGCAGGGGGCAGTGTCCCAGGAATTGAAACCAAGGACACTCTACCACTGAACTACATCCACAATACTTTTTATTATGAGATAGATCTCTCTAAATTGCTGAGGCTGTCATCAAACTGGAGATCCTCCTACCTCAGTCTTGCAGGTCACTGGGGTTACAAAGGTGTGCATACCCGATGGAAATAAAGAATTTCAAAGTTTTCTTTCTTTTTGGCAGCAGGGATTCAACCAAGGAGCACTTAAACAGTGAGTCACATCCATGGTACTTTTTGAGACAGAGTCTCACTAAGTTGCTGAGGCTGGCAATAATCAATATTGTTAAATGTCTAAATTTATAAATTCAATGAAATCTCCATCAAAACACTAATTTTTGAAAGAACTAGAAAATTCAATCGTAAAATGTGTAGGCTCCCACTGGAGCCGCTGGGATTTTAGGTGTGCGATACCACGCCTCCTGGCTAGATCTTAGGTGTTTTCACCACAAATAAATGACAAATATTTGAAGAAATATATCTATGTACCCTAGTTTGAACATTATACAATGTATACATTTATGGTAATATCACCACATACCCCATATATATAACTTTTATTTATCACTAAACTAAATAAACAAAACCCATTTCTAACAGCCAGAAAACTAAGAGATATGACCATTTTCAAAAATAAGGAAGATACATATTTTCTGTTTTATTTTTGAATCTGTCAAAATATGATTACAAATAAGTGTATACATACATATGCCAGTGTTAGTCTGAAATGGAGTTACATAGATATTTCCTCTTATCTAACTTCTAAAAACAGAATATTAGGGGTTCAGAATATTTAAAAATCTGAAGTATATTGTGACATTCTAATGGTTTTATAAAAAAAATATTGCTATATAATTTTATTTCCCACTTTTCTAAAATACACTGAGACATATTTTGCATATAATAAAATTTATCAACTGAATGTATACAAGTCAATGACTTTTACCTAGTAGTATAACCATGACCATTGCCATCAATCTGTTTTAGAACACTTTCTTCACACTAATACCCAGCCAAACTCTATTTCTACCCACTACCCAGCCAACCTCTATTTCTTTCCATATACATTGACTTGCTGAATATTAAAATGAAATAATATGTGGCCCCATTGTATGGCTTCTTATACACTGCATAATGTTTCTGAGGTTCATCCATGTTTTAACATGTGCCTATTTTTTTTTAACTTCCAAATAGTAGCCACTGTAAAGATATTATCACATTTTGTCTGGAAACTCATCCGTTGGTTGACATAGGTCTCCATGGTTTTGATTATCACGAAAAATGCTGCTATGACCAATCAGATTCAAATCTTTGTGAGGACACGTTTTTGTGTCTCTTGGGAAGACACCTTAAAAGCACAGATCTGAGTCATGTGATAATATTGTTGAACTCTTTAAGAAACTGACAGCTGTTGGTTGCTCCATTTTATATTCCCATCAGAAATACATGAAAGTTCCAGTTTGAGTTCTTTGAAATATATGCATACAAGACCTTTATCAGATGTTTTTTGCTACTGTTTTCAAACACTGTTACATGAGTTGTTATTATCTTAATGGTGTATTTTGATACCACAAGTTGTGAATTTTGATAAGGTCCAATTTATTGATTAGTTCTTTCATGGATGACACTTTTCGTGTTACATATTTTTTAATTCACGGTTTTAAAGATTTCCTCCTATTTTAAAGTGTTTTGTTGGGCATCTAGGTTGGTTCCACAGTCTAGCTATTGTGAATTGTGCTGCTATGAACATCGATGTAGCAGTGTCCCTGTAGCATGCTCTTTTTAGGTCTTTAGGGAATAGACCGAGAAGGGGAATAGCTGGGTCAAATGGTGGCTCCATTCCCAGCTTTCCAAGAAATCTCCATACTGCTTTCCAAATTGGCTGCACCAATTTGCAGTCCCACCAGCAATGTACAAGTGTACCCTTTTCCCCACATCCTCGCCAGCACTTGTTGTTGTTTGACTTCATAATGGCTGCCAATCTAACTGGAGTGAGATGGTATCTTAGGGTGGTTTTGATTTGCATTTCTCTGACTGCTAGAGATGGTGAGCATTTTTTCATGTACTTGTTGATTGATTGTATGTCCTCCTCTGAGAAGTGTCTGTTCAGATCCTTGGCCCATTTGTTGATTGGGTTGTTTGTTCTCTTATTGTCTAATTTTTTGAGCTCTTTGTATACTCTAGATGCCCTTCAATGGATGAATGGATAAAAAAAAATGTGGCATTTATACACAATGGAGTATTACTCTGCATTAAAAAATGACAAAATCATAGAATTTACAGGGAAATGGATGGCATTAGAGCAGATTATGCTAAGTGAAGCTAGCCAATCCCTAAAAAACAAATGCCAAATGTCTTCTTTGATATAAGGAGAGTAACTAAGAACAGAGTAGGGTCGAAGAGCATGAGAAGAAGATTAACATTAAACAGGGATGAGAGGTGGGAGGGAAAGGGAGAGAGAAGGGAAAATGCATGGAAATGGAAGGAGACCCTCAGAGTTATACAAAAGTACATACAAGAGGAAGTGAGGGGAAGGGGAAAAATAATACAAGGGGGACAAACGAATGTCAGTAGAGGGGGCAGAGAGAGAAGAGAAGAGGGGAGGGGAGGGGAGGGGAGGGAGGATAGTAGAGGATAGGAAAGACAGCAGAATACAACAGACACTAGTATGGCAATATGTAAATCAATGGATGTGTAACTGATGTGATTCTGCAATCTGTATATGGGGTAAAAATGGGAGCTCATAACCCACTTGAATCAAATTGTGAAATATGATATATCAAGAACTATGTAATGTTTTGAACAGCCAACAATAAAAAATTAAAAAAAAAAAGTGTTTTGTTGTTTTAGTTCTTACAATCCTAAGTTAATTTTTATGTAAGATATGGAGTAAGGGTCTAAGTTCATTGTTTTGCTTGTGATCCCCAATTACTGCAGCACAAATTCATTTTCCTAATGAACTGCATTGGCACTTTCGTAGAAAATGTATATTAGGATTCACTTCTGGATTCTGAATTCTGAGTATATAGTCTTTCCCCATGGAGACTGTGGGTTAGGTCAAATACCAATAATACTCTCAGGAAGGGTCATTTTGACAACCAGCTTCTCTCCTGTGGTGACTGCATGTTTTATAAGGTTTTGTTGTACAGAGTTGATTAGTCTTGATAATTTTGCCAGTATTTTTTGCAATGGCTTTTCTGTTTATTATTATAATTGTATTAGGCAATCACCTTAAGTGACAGCATTCCATTGTTGATCTAGAAGTTTTTGATTTAGAAGTTCAAATAAAGAGTAACAATTTGGTACATGCCAAAGTGAAAGTGAGAAAATTAAGTGGGCACAATGGCACATGCCTGTAGTCCCAGCTATTTGGGAGGCTGGGGCAGGAGGATTGGTTGAATTCAGGAGTTTGAGGCCAGCCTAGGTAACACAGTGAAATCCTGGCTCCAAGAAAAAATAATAATAAAAAAGGAAAAATGTATCGTACTTCATTCTTTAATTGTTGTGCTAATATTAAATTTATCATTTACAAGGATTAAACCTTGTTTTTGTAGTAATATTCCCAGGTGAAAAATATTCAAATAAGTCTTTAATTTCTCAAGTTGTTTAATAAGTGGAAGATAATTTGTATTATGAAAATAATAAGTATACATTATTTTCAGTTTAATAAAAAGAGGACATAAAATATAAAAGATACAGTACATAGGTAAAGACTAAATTTTGTAATTGCACTACACTAAGTTTTACAGTAGCTGGAATGAGAAAATTAGCATGGAAAGTGAATATCAAATGGTAGTTATTAATACAGGTCTGATAACCTCAAAAGCAAAAAAAAAAAATATAATTAAGTACCCCAAACCAGTTTGCTATGTAAAGTGGCAACTTATTTTCAACACAGTATGTATTAGTCCATCCTACTACTATTATTCCATTAGTTATTTTGAATTTTCTTGATTTTATATATTGATTATATTTAATTATAATATGAATTAAAAGTTGTATAGGAGCTAGAAACACGTGTAGATGGTGCGTGATTTTTACATTTATACATGTACTTTATTAAAGTTGTGATAAAACAGTTTAGGTCCACAGGGGAATTCTTGATAATTTTTTTTTCTTTTATAAAAAGAGGTCTCTATATTTCTGAAATATTGCCATACTTTTAAAAACATGCTTAATAATTTCAGGATTAGGGTATGGTCTTAACTCCTATTTCTTCCCCACTTAACCTTTTAATTTGAAAAACCAAACCTGCTAAGAAGTTTAAAAAATAAAAATAATAAGTAATCTTCACTTCAGACTCACTAACCATTAATGTTTCATTATTGTACAATCCCCACTCTACATACATACATGTCCCCTCTCCAACTATCTGTAAGTTTTAAATATCAGGATATTTTACTTTCTTTTTTTACCATCTACCCTTTAAATATGAGAACTTCTATGCATCCACAATAACATCATGTCATATGCAAGAAAATGTAGACATAATATAATTTAACACACACTATATATTCAAATATCTCTCAGTTGTTTTTCTTTTTTAAAGTCCTAATTACTATTCACTTATTTGGTTTCTACTCTGAAGTCACAATTCCTTATATTTGTCATGTATCCTCAGTGTTTTATATAGAAAATTTCACAATATTGCTATTTGTGTTGTTTTGCAGAATATTTTTCCACACATATTAATCCTGTCTTATTATGATGTTGAAGCTAAATGTTTTGGACAAGAATACTTTCAAGGTAATGGTCCTTTCTACATGAGCAAGTACATGTTTGTTCTACTGGTGATACTAAATTTGATTCCTTACTTATATTCCCCCTTGGCCTTGTCAGTGTAAAGAGAATTCGTCCTTTTAATTTTATAACCAAACTATGCTAATCCCGCAAACAACCAAGTAACAAAATTCCATGAATATCCCTTGCAGGCCAACAAGGTATCAAAACTGTATCCCTTCGGAAAATCACTGCTAAAATGACAAGCCAATGTAAATAATATCACCATTTATAATATAAATGTAATTTATAATAAAAGTGTAAATGTAAACATTCTTCAAAGGAGTTAGAATACGTTAAAATACTTTTAAAAGACTAGTTTTACCTCTAAGGAATTGCTATATACAGCGAAAGAAAAGCTTTCACCATTCTTAATATTCCTCTTTAAACAAACTTTTCTAATTCAAATAAATTTTAATATCTGTCAGTTTCAGTTGATAAAAAAATAAATAATTTGGTGGCAATGATTCAGAACCTATACTTCATAGATGATTCAGAACTGTGCTTTTTCTCTAATATGGTAGCAACTAGTAATATGTGATTAAATTATTATTATTATTTAAAAATATTTTTTAGTTGTCAATGGACCTTTATTTTATTTGTTTATATGTGGTGCTAAGAATCAAACCCAATGCCTCACACATGCTAGGCAAGAGCTCTACCACTGAGCCATAACCCCAGCTCCATGATTAAATTATTTAAAACTAAATAAAACCAAAAATTCAGTCTCTCAGTCATGGCAACTACATCAAGTGTCCTCAGCCACATGTAGCTAGAACTATCACATCAGACAATATAAATATAAAATATGTCCATTAGTGCAGTAAGTTCTATTTGATAGCTTTAACAGGCAATAACTGGATAATCAATCTACAAATATCTATAATGTAGTAAGTAGAAATTCTATTTCTATTAAAAGTAAGAGAGCAATCCAAACAGACGGGAGAATAAACTCTAACAGTTAAGATGGTTATGCTCACATTCATCAATTGTGTGGTAAGATTTTCTTTCTTATTTTTTTCATTAATAGACTGCCCAAAGCAGCAGGCTTGCCATATCATCTTAATCAATCAGATAAGTCCTTCTAGAGAATGCAAGACTCAAAACAAAACTGTATTCTGGCTAGAGGGAGTATTCTCTCTATACACACACCCACACATTCTATACACTATGCCTATCTCCAAACAATATGATAACGAAAAGTCAATAGGATTCACATATTTTCCTAACCAAGAAAAAAATAAAAAAGCAGATGATAATACTAGAGATAATTAGGAATATAATTTTATAATTAAACTTTTTCCACTTGTTATTTTACTCTCAATGGATCAATATAAGGAATATAAAGGATTTAAGATTTCTTTCTTAATGAGCAAACTGACTTAGCTGTACTTCCTGCTGTGGTTTTACTCCTGGTATAATTTTTAATCCATGTTCTCCTAGCTAACCATAAACAATTATATTATTCTCTTTTGGACTAAAGTGATTTTTAAAGGACTAAAGTGATGTTTAAAATATCTCAATTTACCATATCACTATGTCAAAAGCCCAAATTAGTGACAGAATTTTAATTGATATATGAGAAAATATTTCTTTTCATTTATCCAAAAGGACCATTCATAGTTGGTATACTTACAACTTCACTACTACTGTCATAATGTTATAGTTTGAAAGCAACAATTGTAGGAAAAATTTCAAGCCTATTTAAATATGTGCATAAGTATACTTTCAACCTGACTGCTCCTATAGTAAAAGGTCGAAAGCTATGAGGCATATATTATCAGAGTATCTGCTGGTTTTTTTTGCAAAATAGGGCCAAAAATAAATATGTTTTATAGCTATAATTAAGGATCACTTTAACCAGGCTGCCTGTAAGAGCTCTTTCAACTTTGGGGTTGCATCTTAGAAGTCATTTTCTCTTTCCTCTTCAAAAAGGAAGCATTTATAATGTATCTTTGTTTTTAATGGGTATTATAAAAGTACAGAAAGAACTTTCATTTGTACAAAAGAGGTAGAATTTGATCTAAGGTAAAAATAGAGAGCAAAGGAAAATAAGAACTGAGTGTATGTATGAAAGGAGTTCAACTTCACATTTGTACAATTGAGAACAAGTATGTAGATGCATTTCCTTTGAAATACTGTGCTACAGACTGACCCCTACCCACAAGTTTCTCAGACAACACCAGTTGTCAATCACTATGTGCTCTCATCAGCGCAAACCCAGAGAAAGTGTGGCTGGTTGCTAAATTAGATAATTAATTCCTGATTATTACAGCAAGAAAGTCTGTGCTGCCTAGTTGTAATTTTTACTTTCATTAAATGAACTCATTCATTTATTCCAAAACTATTTTTTTTCTAATTTTCAGTTAGAAGTAATTACCATAAGAATAGGTGGTTACATTTTGTAATTCCCATTTCTTTGGAGTCATATGGACACTTAAAAACAATTAAAACTTCGTCTGCTAAAGAGTATAGGTTATAATGAAATATAGTTGAAAACATTTATGCCTAATAGAAGAAAAAGTAGGCCCAAATCTTCATTATGTCGGCTTAGGACATGACTTCCTTTACAAGACTTCTACAAAAAGTAAAATTTTAAGAATCAATAAATGGGATAAATTCAAACTAAAAAGTTTCTTCTCAGGAAAGAAAACAATCAATAACATGAATAGAGAGCCTATATAATGGGAAAAAAAATCTTTACCACATGCACCTCAGACGGAGCACTAATCTCCTGGATATATAAAGAACTCAAAAAACTTTACCACCAACAAAACAAATAACCCAATCAATAAGGAACTGAACATACACTTTAAAGAAGAAGAAATACAATCAATCAACAAATATGAAAAAATGTTCATCATCTATAGTAATTAGAGAAATGCAAAAAAAAAAAACTAAGATTTCATCTCACTCCAATCAGAATGGCAATTATCAAGAATATAAGCCATAATAAGTGTTCACAGTGATGTGTGGAAAAAGATATACACTGTTGGTGGGACTGCAAATTGGTGCAACCACCATAGAAAGCAGTATGGAGAGATCTCAGAAAACCTGGAATGGAATCACCATTTGACCCAGGTATCCCACTCCTTGGTCTATACTCAAAGGACTTAAAATCAGCATATTACAGTGATGCAGCCACATCAATGTTTACAGCAGCTCAATTCACAATAGATGAACTATGGAATCAACCTAGATGCCCTTCAACAGAGGAATGGATAAAAAAAAACTGTGGTATATATACACAATGAAATATTACTCAGCCTTAAAAAAGAATGAAATTATGGCACTTGCAGGTAATAGGATGGAACTAGAGAATATCATGCTAAGTGAAATAAACCAATACTAAAAAACTAAATGCTGAATGTTTTCTCTGGTAAGCGGATGCTGATTCATAGTGAGGCAGGGAGATAGGGAAAAATGAAGGAATTCTGTTTTGTGTAGAGGGGAGCGAGGGGATGGGTAGGATTGTGCGGATGGGAAGGACAGTAGAAAGAGACCAACATTATTACTCTATATACATGTATGATTACACTAGTGGAGTGACTCTGAACCATGTATATACAGAGGAATGAGAAGTTGTGCTTCATTTGCATGCTGTATGTAAAAATTCATTTTACTGTAAAATTAATTAACTAATTTTTTAAAAAGCTTACATGGAAAAGCAAATAATAAAATTAAATAAGAAATGTATGAAAATTTATACAGTTAATCATTACTGGTGTAAGACTGCCTACCAGCATTTTTAAAAATAGCTTCTGATCTTCTAAGAAGGAAAAAGTTTGAAGATGTGCCTATCTGTACATATTAATTTAATGCTGATAATATAATCTATCCATAAACAATGGGTAATGGTTAATGTGTGTTTATAAAACAGAACATACCTTAATAACAATAAACTAAGTATATTTTAATTGAATGCATGATAAAATATTAATAATGAAAACAACTAAAGAATTAATGCATGCCACAGTGTTTTATAAGAGTTTTATGCATAACATCCTTCTTTCACAATCATCAATGCAGAGATTAATGGAAGCAAGTACCAGCTAATCATTATAAAGAAAATTCCATATGCTAATAAAAAGAATTCTACCCATACCTACATGCCCTCTTCAAATTTATGAAATTTTATCAATTTCCCAGCGAAAGACAACTTGAGTTAAAAACAGTGAAAGGTATAATGCCAAAGTTTAAAGTATGCTTTCCCTTTTCTTAAATTTGCTATTGTTCTCATATTATGATAACTTATCTTTTTTGTAAACCTTGATGTTCTTAATTTTTAAAAAATCAGATTTTTACCAGGAAGAAGTTAAATTATGGTATTTGATATTTTAGTAAATATTCAAGAAGGGAAAAGATACAGAAGATAAAGGAATTAAGAATAAAGTAGCCATATGTTTTATCTTCTAACTCATGACTGTTTTTACAACGCAAAAGGACACTAACATTAAAATGACAGTACAATAGGTGTAATGTTGGAATGCCCCACCGAAATCCAGACAAATGGTAACTGAGGTTAAGAAATGTACTTTAGCAAATGATTCTTTGCTATTAAACAACAACCAATATTTTTCTTGAATACTTATACTATTAGCATGTACTCCATGATAAAAGACTGTATTATTCCCTGTCCCTAGTTTATGCATAGTAGGCACTCAATAAAAACTGCCAGAGGATTAGGCTTCCTTTAAAAAAAAAAAGCTATATTGTGCCTACAGAATATAGCTTGTTTAAATATCTTTATAAGTCAAAAAATCAACAAACTCAAATTATGTAATAAAGAGTGACAGAATAGTGCAATCAAGGTATATTAACTATGTAAATAAGGACGATATATCTCTAGTTTCAAGTCTAATAATGAGAACAAAATTTAAGCTCACAAAGGTAGCTATTTGTTTAAATAAAAAGCTCCTCTAGGCATGATAACCACATCAATCAAACAAATCTGCTTTCATTTCTTACCCGCACAGCCAAAAGCCAAATGGTATCTAGAAGAAGGGCTAAATTTAACACAGCACACGTTAGCCTTTGCCTCAATGCTTGCCACTGAATTGTCTAGGTTGGTAGACCACAGCTTCACTAAGGGAAAGACAATAAAGAGAAATAAATACATTAGCAAGTACTTCTGTAACTTGAAAAGTTTCCTTGTTATGACTGATGTGCTTTGTGCCAATTTGAAATAATTTGGTTTACCTGGACCAAAAAGTGTTTAAACTGAATGCCTGAAGAACACAACAACTTATTTGAAGCCAACAAAGTCTAGCTTCAATGTCAAAGCCAAAATAAACAATGATTTTATACTGAGAGGTAATTCAGACCCACAAGAAAACTTAACTTAAAAGACAGGTAACAAGCCATGCAAGGTGGCACACACTTATAATCCCAGCAGCTTGGGAGGTGGGGGCAGGAGTATTATGAGTTCAAAGCCAGCCTCAGCAACTTAGTGAGGCCGTAAACAACTTTAGAAAGATCCTGTCTCTAAATAAAATATTTAAAAGGGTGGGGATATGGCTCAGTGGTTGAGTACCTCTGAATTCAATACTTAGTACCAAAGTAAAATTAAAAAAAAAAATTAAATTAAATTAAAAGGACAGGTTAACAAAACAAGCAATCTAGAGTAAGGTGGCATATCCCTTACATGTGCATTCATTATAGTATTATTTAAATATGTGCTTAAGTGTACATACTCTGATAACATTATATATTTTCATATGTAAGAATATTTTTGGAACCGTCTATAGAAGTGCTTAAAGGGAAATGCGTAACAAAGCATTTATATTAGAAAAAAGGAGGTCTCAAAACGGGGACAAAACTTCACCTTAAACTCAAAAAAGGAGAGGAAATTAAGCCCAGATCAAGAAGAAAATATTAACAAATAAAAATCAATGAAGTCTCAATGCAATCCCTTCCAAATCCCCCAAGTATTTTACAAAAATAGAAAAAAAATATACAGAATTTCAAGGGTCTCAAATAGCCAAAATAATCTTTAAAAGAAACAAATAAGGACGACTCATCCTTATTCATTTCAAAACAACTCTAGACTAATCAAAACAATGTGGTAACAGCACAAAGACATACATTAAAAAACCAATAACTAATGCAGAAAGACCAGAGATAAAACCTTGTATGGACAGTGGAATGATTTTTGAAAAGGGTGCTGACACCATTCAACATGGGAAAAGACAGTATTTTTAACAAGAGGTCCTGGGAAAACTGGATATCCATGTGTAAAAGAATAAAGTCGTGTCCTATACCATACACAAAATTTAAATAGATCAAAGACATAAATGTAAGAACTAAAACATTCCTAAAGGGAAACAAGGGAGAAAAGCTTCATGACATTTAATTTGACAGTGATTTCTTGGTTATGACACCAAAGGCACAGGCAACAACAACAACAAAAAACAACTTAAATTTCATCAAAATAAAAAAAAATTCATTCATCAAAGAACATTATTAACAAATTAAAAAGGCAACCACAGAATGGGAGAAAACATTTGCAAATCACATATCTGATAAGTGATTAATATCCAGAATATACAGATAATTCTTACAACCCAAGCAAATAAACCAAAAACAAAAACAAATAAGCTGATTAAAAGAGGAGACTTTGAATAGATAATTTTTCAAAAAAAAATACATGAATGGCCAATGCATACATAAAAAAAGATAATCAATAACAATAAATGTCAAAAAAGCAGAAATCAAAACCCCAATGAGCTACCACTTTGTTCCTAATATTAGGATCTTCAAACATATATTTAAAAAAATATAAACAAATAAATTAAAAGGGGAAAGGCAAGAGAAAGGAGGAAGGTAAGAAGGAAGGAAATAATAAGTGTTGAACGGATGTAGAGAAAACAGAATGCTTGCAATGCCAGACCTATTTTTGTCTATCTAACCATTAGTCTGGAAGTTACATGAAGAAAAGAACAAAAGGGCAAAGAATTTAAGGCTACTGACTTTAAGGTAAAAGAAATTTGTCCACAGAGCTTTATAAACCTAATAGAAGAATCATACCAGAAAAGCACAGTAACTGATGTGATTCTGCAATCTGTATATGGGGTAAAAATGGGAGCTCATAACCCACTTGAATCAAATTGTGAAATATGATATATCAAGAACTATGTAATGTTTTGAACAGCCAACAATAAAAAATTAAAAAAAAAAAAAAGAATAACAGAAAATGATAACAAAGATGGATAAACAAGAAAAAGAGAAAAAGTCAATTAAACAGGCAAAAAGAAATACAGAGGTTTTGCCTTAAAATATTATAAACTTTGTGAAGAGACTTTAGGATACACCAAAAACTTCCAAAGGACCTGGCTATAAGATGACAGCAATTTAAAATGTCATTATGTGGCACAAATCCAGAAAACATCATTATAAGAATGCAATACATTCATTTTTCCTTCACTCAAAAAAGAGAAACTGATTTTTGTAAATTATGTTTGGCATAGTTTATCAGTAATCACAAAGGAATGCCAGGAGACTTTCACTAAGTGTTTGTATCTCAGCCAATTAAAGGAATTAGCAGGAGAGGGTAATGCTAGGAGAGAGATTCAAATAGTACCTTTTGCATCATCAGAACCTGAAGCTAAAAGTTTAGGATCCATCAAATTAAAATCAACACTCCAACACCTCTTCTCGTGCTCCTGGATGTAAAAGGAAGACAAAAAGACTTAGAATATAGATCTTAAAATAAATAAAGTAAAATGAAACAACAAAATACTGATAACCAATTTATTGCTATGAAAGGGCAGGAAAGACAAGAGGCTAAAAAAACAAAAGCAACCTAAAATATTGATGCAAAGCAATTATAAATCTTTTTATATATACATTTACTAATATTATTATTTTTGGAAATTTATTTGAGAGATTGATAAAAACATCGAAGTCTGAAGAAATCCTTTGGATGAGGTATTACAATTATCACACATGTGTAAAAAATATCAAATAGTCTTCAAATCTGTAATCATAACACACATGAAGTTCTATAATTGTTAAGAAAATGAGGCAAAAATATAATTCTTATTCTTATATAACTAGTATCCTTAATTTACCTGATAGACCTTTGACCTCTGTCCTGTGAATCCATCCCATAGGATAACAGTGCCTTCATAATCACTGCTAGCTAACAAGTTCTTATGGTAGCTACTCCAACTGATACAGCTGAAAGAAAGTTAAAACTTACTTTACATATAAATAATAGGATATAAAGGATTTTAATGTGATCAGAAAGAGCAGCTTTTATTTAAAGTTCACAATCACAATTCTACCAACAACGCCTAGGTTTTTAAACTGAGAGTAGTAAATCAAGTAATGGCCTTTAATCCTTTTTACTCTGATCACTAGTTGTAAGATGGATATGAAGTTACAGCTTTCAGTTGTAGAGAATCACACAAGCCAGATAAACTAGTTTGAACTGGGTTTCTGTATTTATATCCAAAAAATTTTGCCTTGACCAATGAACTTATGACTGAAATTTCAATTAAAATGTTCTAACAAAGTCAAACTTTCAACATTTATGGTTTTAGCTATTCTCAATTCCCCCAAATTCTACAACATCTAAAAAGATATTCTGTTTTAAGTCAATAACACATCCTCCATATATGCAGTGCAATTACATCATTCACCATGAATGTGTAAGGAATCTCATGGAAAGGTAAAACAATCTCTCATTAATTATACATACCAAGGACAAGAAAACCATGTAAATACCTGATTTTGGAATTGCAAGTCATTTCATTCTCAGGGTAATGAATATCCACTGCATCCTGGATGACTGTGCCATATTCATAGACTTTAATCTTCTTTGTAACCCCAGCAATTGCAAAATAGTCACAGTCTCTGTCAAACTCAATACTAAGGAGGAAAAAGTATATAGTTTATCTCTTAAAATCATTTACCTATCCTTGTGACATTTACAAAAACAATTTTCAGAATTGTATACTTTCTATTTTTAAAGTGAAAATTATTTGATCTACATGAATAAAGGATCTATTTGAAATATGTTCAAATTATGCTAGGCCCATGTCTACGATAACACATCAAGATACACCAAGACAGCTAGCTGTGCATATACAGCTGTGCTTGCAGATAGGCTTTTGTTCCCGACACCTGATATGCTTTTCAATTCAGCTCTACTAACCATAGTAAAATTTAATGGTTTGAATGGTTTGGTACATTATAAACATGTCAAAAGAATATTATCAATTAATTTTTGCACAAATTCTAGTTATTTCTTTTCCTGCCATTTTGTGACAGATTTCAGATCACTTAATGCTATTTTAATAAAATAGCATACAAGCTGAAATACTGAACTGGGTGATGAAAAAGGGACAGAACACACATAAAAATTGAGCCATTTTTATCATTACTTTTCCCCAAATCCATTCCCGATATATCTCCCAAACAAAAGTGATCTCCAATATGGGTAAACAGCTGTTGAGGATTGTTTTAAATGTGAACAAATAAGGAGGTTAACAGATCTGTTTGTTTACTTTCACCTTTCCTTTCCATTATATTTAATAATTCTGTTCAGGATAATGTAAATTGTTCAGAAAATTGTTTTCTTAGTACCTGTTGGAATGTTACATATTTTTTTTTTTTAAGCCATCATTGCCAGAATTCCTATCTTCATGCCAGTGCCAGTGAAGACAAAGATAAAACCAAACTACAGCTTCTTCGATAGCTATCACAGTAAACTGTATAAACTGATGCATCAATAAATAATAACTCAACAAGTAATGCTCAATCAAGGAGTCGATTTACTTTGGGAGGAAATGGACATATTGATAGATTCCTCCGCTTTGAACTGCTTGCAGAACTTGCCTGGACTATGTATCACTTGTATACATTGTGAACTATCTGTTGGTGCAGCGAATTGTGGTAATGCTGGAGTATTTTTGCTGATGGTGTCACTGGTGGTACAATTTTTCAAAGGAGCCGTCAATTGGCTTAGTGTCGTGGCATTTCTGTATCCTCCTCCCTTCTGCTAGTGATGGTCTAAATTTTGGGGGCCAACAGAGGTAAGGCAAAGAACCTCACCCCCCCCCCACTGGCACCAAGGCCAAATTTGGGGGCCAACAGAGGTGAGGCAAAGAACCTCACCCCCCCACTGGTGCACAGGACTATCCACAAGTATGGCTGTATGCTGGACCGGTAGTCAGTGACGGGTATGATCCAATTGCAGTGGTACCAACCTAAGACAGGAGGCTGACGCCTTGAGGTCAGCTCATCCGATGACCGGTAAGAGCCATATGTAGTATTGGACAGCCTAACAGGCACAGTCCCTAAGCCACATGCTTGGTGCTTAATTAAACAGAAGGGGGGGGGGTGCTGAGAGCCATAGCCGAGTAGGAATGACGCATGGCATTTTTGGTTGCATGGCATTTTTGGTTAAAAGGTGACGCCAGCAAGCCACTGAGATGATAATGGTTATGTTAAGATGTATATTCACTTGGATATTAGACCCCTGCTGTCCACCTAGGCCTGCTACTTTGGAGCTCTCACGGGGATTCCCAGAGAGTTCCTATTGGTTGGGGAAGTGTGGTAGGAGAGATTTCCGGAGGAGGGAGTGCCGGTTAGTGTGGTGTGTCCCGGGAGAAGGCCACGTGCGTGGCGTTCACGGGAGTTCAGAAATAAAGTTTGTTCCTGCTCGAGTGGCTTGTGATTTTGTGCCCAGCCAGACTGCGGCACCAATACATATCACTTATATTACAAATAGGGGCAGCAATCCTTAAACTCTTTCCCTTCATTTAGAGTTAACTTGGGGAATTCAGTCCTATTTCTTAGTGATCTTATTGTTTGTTTAAAGGCAAATTTCAAAGTAAGCTATTTCAAAGCAAAGTACAAGCTCTTATTAACTTGTGAGGAACTTAAGGTGGAGCCTCAACAAAGTCATTGTTATATAACTAGCTAGGAATCCAAGTGGCCTAATGGAAGTAAAAAATTGAAAAGAATCATCACATACATTACTTCTCCACATGATTTAAGCATCCTCCCTAGTCGTTTAGCTATAAATCTAGACTACATGATAATTCTCACTGATCTACAATTATATCATAATAATAACAATGTCCATGCATGATTCACTATTAAACATTTTGCAGGTATTAACTCATTTAATCTAACACCCCTATGAGGTGGTTATTATTTATTATCATCATCCATATTTTTAGATGAAAACAATAGGAATTAAAGTAACCTGCTCAAAATCAGCTATCTTACATGTGATTGAGATAGTATTTTTAAAAAATCAGGTAATCTGGCATTAGAGTTGATGCCAATGATTATTTGTGTACAAGTCGGAATGTAAAGTATAAAGGTTAAGCCTTAACATGAAATAAAACTAGATATGAATGTGCCTTCTGCAACCATGTATGGGAATTTCTTCTCAAATACTTGCATATGTCAAATGTTCATTAAAGGCATATAAATATAAACACCTACATGATGTCATATACCTTTACTGAACAATTAATGGTTAGTTAATCATTTAATAAGAAACTTACTAAGCTGGTGATGATGGATAAAAAAGGGTAAGTACACATTAAGAATATTTCCATTCAAGACAGTGTGATGTCAATTTATTCACGAACTTTAGTTTCTTCTTTAATTTTACATAATTTTTGCAAGAATTTTATTAAGTGTAACTAACTATGGCACAATTCAGCAAATGTTCCCTCCAATAAAATATGACTATATAGCAATGTAATGGATTAATCTGTACACTAATCTTAATTGAACTGCTGCCCAGCTACCATTTGCTGTGCTGTAGACACTATCACAGCAGAATTATATTGATGGCAAATATTCATGTATCTCAACTCAATTTTATTTTCACAGCCTCATGTCACTGAAGGAGAAATAATACTATATTTGGTAAATAACAGAGCAAAGCAAAGTACAAGCTCTTATTAACTTTTGAGGAACTTATGTAAGAACCGAAATCCTGTCTTCAACTTAGGAGGTTTTGGTGTGCCTGAGACTTCAAGTGAGAACCAGTTAAATCATGCCTAAATGCTCTTTTGCTCACTTATAAACATACACAGCTAATAAAACAACAGCATTACAATGTTGTACTAGTAAAAGTATGCCACTGAAAAACATACCATTAGTAAACTATTAGTTTTTAATATAAAAAAGCTTTAATATTAAACAGCAACTTATTAAATCAAGTTCAAAGATACTGCAGAGAAAACTGACACAAACTATCAAAACAGCTGATACAATGACTTAAAGTGTATTATTTTTTCTGTTACCCTGTTGTTACAGACAGTTCTGTCCTTTTTTGTAACCCAGTTTATTATTTAGCTACATTAGTCCACTTTTACATTTCACACTAAAAAATTAACATTTTGATTTGATTTCATTGCTATTATTTTCTTAAGTTTTGGATATTTCACTTTTACTATAGTCGCATAACACAAAAATAATACAAAAGTGTACCATGACTAGATAGGCTGAGACAAAAGGTAAGCAAAGTAAGTGAAATGTATCTGCTTATGCAATTTAAATCTTAAAAATAATTGTAAGAAGTCTTGCTATTATATAAAATCCACTTCTGCCCTATATTATCACCAGCAATTATTAAACCCACTGGTTTATGAAAAATTTACTGTAATGATAAATTTGATTTCACAGGATGTTTTTAACTCAAAATACACAAATTTCCTCTGAAAAATATACTGGAAACTTACTTTAAACATGGCTGTTTTTTTCTTTCATACTTTGAAATATTTCAACTGTTTAAAGAAAGTGATTTATGTGAACAGTTGAAAAACACAATTCAGTTATAAAAAACTAGTTATATTCTTTGTCAAAAGGGCCATCAATCAACTGATTAAGCAGCAAGGCAACAGACCACATAGAACACCAGATTAATGCATACTTCAGGTATAATGTGGCACACGAGCAATGCAAAGCTGTCAATATGCCCAAGAAATGAATTTTGTCAGTGTTCCTACAGTCTGTTATACCTTTTTGCAATTATAAAATACGTATTAACAAACAAGGTAGATTAATATCCCTGAACACTGGAACCCAATTTATCCAAGGAAAGTATCAAGTAAGAACAGTTGTTAAAAAATCTCATTCATTATTATCAGTGTGTCACAAGAATAACAGGTAACCATAATTTCAAAGAAACAGAATATACATTAAGAAATTGATCATTAATGAAAAGAAATGGGCAGATCTTTAAAGAACACAAACATGAGTAAGGTCAATAAAGAATTGGTGTCATTAAGCCTCCTCTCAAATTAATCAATATTAATAGATAAACTCCCACTACATATATAATACTTACTATATGTCAAGCATTGTTTTTAAGAATTGTACATAAATTAAGTCTTTACTAAATGGATAAAGAAACTAAGGTATACTGATGTTCAATAATTTGACCAAGATTATGTTACATAATTAAAACCATCTAGTTTCAGAGTCTATGCTCCCAATCATTATGCAAACTGCCATTGTAATGTTAATAAATGGGCTGGTCTCTAAAGATCATACACACAGACAAGAATAACCACAAAGAATAACACTATACACTATTTTATACATAGTGATAACAGAAATTCAACTTGAGCAAGAAGTTAATATGAGCAGGGAAAAGAATAAGGTAGGCTCACAGGGTTCATAATTAGTAGGAATGATTGTACATAGTATAATCAAATCAGTTAAGTTAAAACACGCACAGGAATTCAGAAGTCAATGGTTCCTGAGGCCCACCTAAATTAAAGAATGATGCATGAATATTTTCAGTAATCAAATATTTGGAGGACCTGTTATCTGCCAGATACTGACTGAGCCGATGAAAAATCAAGATATAAAAAAACAAAAACAGGGCTGGGGTTGTAGCTCAGTGGTAGAGCACTCACCTAGAATGAGTGAGGCACTGGGTTTGATCCTCAGCACCACATAAAAAATAAGTAAATAAAGTAAAGATATTGTGTCCATTTACAACTAAAAAAAATATATTTAAAAAACAAAACAAAAACAAACAGTATTTGAGAGATCCATAGAAGAATGTCAAGTATGTCACATAATTTTCATTTTCTATGATGAAAAATTTAATCTCCCACTATTGTGGAAAATCTTCCAACACAACTTGAATGTTTTAAAACTTTTTTATTAAAAAAAATATGTAGCCAACAGTAAAAATGTACAGGATAAAAAGGTCTTCCTTCCAGGATTTCCAAATAAGCCTCCAATAATTTTAGTTTCTATATCCTAAAAAGAATTTTCCTATGCACAAACATGTGGGAATTCACATTTTTGAACTAAACACATGAAATGGCATTATACATACTGGTTTTCATTAAGTGTTTTTCCCCTCAACTAACAGTATCTTGTAATCATTTCATATCTGTATATATTAACATTCTTTCATTCTTTCCCAAGGATTGCATAGAATTCCATCACATGAATATATCATGAATTTAATCAGTTTACTATAGTAATTATAATTAACTGAGTAAAATAATTAATTTCTAAAGTTTTATTGTGCAATTATATCCTCCTATTATTTCTCACATATTGAAGAATATTCTTAAATGTTTAAGTCCATTTATCCCAGGACATAAGTGCTACATCAAACATTATGTGCATTTTAATATAAGTAAAAGATAAACCTCTCACCATCCTCTAGTGCTCCTAACTATGTCCATTCCTTCCCTAACTATTCCTTTTATCTAACTGAATCTGCTCACCCCTGAAAACACTGCTTTCCCTGAAGCCCTTCTGCAAGCCATGTTCAGAGACTTTTACGTGGAGTCAGTGTTCTTGCTATACAGCATCTTCTAACCATTTTCCCTCTTAAATGCCCCAGCTCAAAAATCTCCTGTAACATAAACCACCCAATATTTCTCTCCTTGTTACTCCTTCTATCACCCCATGCATTCTTGGAAATCTTTAATTATCAGTTCACTGTCTCTGCCTCCGAATCCACTCCTGTCACAATTCTTAGTTTTATCATCTATACGTCCTCTTCTCCAAATATCTTTTATTCTTTCCACTCCATACAACAACAATGATCATATCCTAGACATATGCATTAACTATGCCCCCTCTATAAGATCAAATTAACCTGACTTAGCACTTTCTGACAACCATCCCCATTCTTTCCAGATGATTTTGCTCTTCAGTTTATTGAAAATATAAAAAGAAACAAGAAGGTAATTTTCAACGGCTTCCATCAACACAGTCTTCACTTACCAGCATTTATCCCAACATACTTTGATATACTATGCCACTTCTCTTGTCATTCCAAAATGAATGATCCAAGTTGCCAGATCTGATCAGAAGATCATCTGTATCCCTTGCTTACCTTCCTAAATTCTACATCCTTTCTCATATCATCAACTTTTCCATCTATCCTGGATCTTTTCCACAAGCCATTCAAAGTTTTTCTTTCTTATCAAGTTTAAAAAAAAAAAAAATCTCTTGCAAACCTATTTTAGCTACCATCCTGTTGCTTTTCTAACAGAAGAACTTTGCACACACACAAAAGTTCACACTCAATCCAATTTGTCTTCTCCACTCTCTTTAACTTCTTGGAACCAAGCTTTTACCATTGTAAGTGTTGTTACAAGGTCAACAATGACCTCCAGGTTGCTAAATGTAATAGTTAACTGTGAATTCTTAACTTGAACCCACCTCATTGGCAGTTACATCACATTCTACTTTACTTCCTCCTCATCATCACTTTTATATTTAAGTATCCCAGAGCTAAATCTATGTACCTTGTCGCCTTTTAATCTTCATGAATTTCTTTGGTGGTCTTATCCCCTATCACAATTTTGTACACTCATGATTATGTGATGTGTATCTCAGATACCAGATTTCTTTCTGCACTAATACCTCATGCCTGACAGCTCCAATTTTAATTTAACAGGCATCTTTGTCCTAAATTGAGTTTCTGAATACCCTGCCAAGCATTATCTTCATCTTATTAATTAACCATCTCCTTATTAACTTTAACCAACAGCATCGTTCAGCCCTATCTCTAAAATATATCCAAATTGCATGGAAATGGAAGGAGACCCTCAGAGTTATACAAAAGTACATACAAGAGGAAGTGAGGGGAAAGGGAAAAATAATACAAGGGGGACAAATGAATGTCAGTAGAGGGGGCAGAGAGAGAAGAGGGGAGGGGAGGGGAGGGGGGATAGTAGAGGATAGGAAAGGCAGCAGAACACAACAGACACTAGTATGGCAATATGTAGATCAATGGATGTGTAACTGATGTGATTCTGCAATCTGTATATGGGGTAAAAATGGGAGCTCATAACCCACTTGAATCAAAGTGTGAAATATGATATATCAAGAACTATGTAATGTTTTGAACAGCCAACAATAAAAAATTAAAAAAAAAATAAATAAATAAAAAAAATAAAATATATCCAAAGTCTAAGCACTCCTTGCTGATTTCTTAGTCCTTCTGGGCTTCTGTAACAAAATACCTAAAACTGGGTAATCTACAAATAAGAGAAATTTATTTCTCACAGTTCTGAAGGATGGAAGTACAAGATCAAGATTTGTTATCTGGCAAAGGCCTCATTCCTGAGTCTCCTGTGGCAATAAATGGAGAAAGGGATAGGGGGTCTCTAAGCTTCTTTTGTAAGGACACATTCCACTCACTCTTAAGGATCCCCATCCAAATACCTTCATACTGGAGATTAGGTTTCTACAAATGAATATCGGTGGTGGTGGTGGTAAAGGGGGAACAACAAAAACATTCAAACCAAAGCACTGGCTCAATGTTACTATTCTCAATGAAGTCACAATATTTCTTATCTGTATTATTATAAAAGGCTCTTTACTAGTATCAATTCTTCCATATTTAACCTCCTAAAATCCATAATCTATTCTCAACACAAGTCACATCATCATTCCATTGGTTCAAAATACTTAATGGCTTATTATGTAACCTTCTGAAAAAGGTGAAGTGATTACAAAATGGTAATCACTTGTTCCAGCTTCCCTTGTTACAGCTACCCTAGTCTCAAGGGTACACCTAAGAAATTCCACACCTCTTTCCATCCAGGCATACAGCACCTGATAAAACCTGAGGATGTAGTACTCTTCTCTCAGTATGTACATGGCAAACACTTCCTCTCTTCCATTAGGTCTTAACTCGACATGAGCTTCTTATTAAGGCCATTTACCTAACTTGCTTCAAGCAGCTACCTTGAGTCTGCCTCTATCCCATGCTTCCTTGCATTATTTTCTTTATTCCTTTTTTACTGTTTTCCATAGGATTTTAAACAACTGTATCCTGAATTTTCTTTTAAAAGTGTGCCAGTTTCGTTCATTTCTATTTAAATATTCAATCTATCTGGAATTTGTTTTATGACGAGTGCACTAAGTATTTTATTTTTCACATGAAGAATAATGTTTATACTGTATTTACTAAATTCCTACAAGAATGTGGGATGACATTCTCTGTATTCTTACACCACACAGTTTTAATTAAAATTTCATCATAATATGTGGTAACATCTTGTAGGAACCGGTGCCCTCTCATTAACCCCTACTCTTGCTTTTTGGTGCTGGAAATTGAACCCAGGGGAGTTTTTGTTTTGCTTTGGTTTTGATTGGTTTGTTTTGTGACAGGATCTCACTGAGTTACTGAGTATGGTCTCAAACTTGTCATCCTTCTGCCTCAGCCCCCAACAACCTGCCCAGCTTGCCTTCTCATTATTCTTTATCCTCTGAATTTTCATTGGTAAACTGTATTTTAAAGTTTGAAAACAACTTATCTATTTCCTAAACCAAATGTATCCATTGGCATTTTCATTACAATCATGTAAAATTTATACACCGATTTTTATGATGTGTTTCCATCTAGGAATATGTTGTTTCTATTTGTTTAAGATATTGTTAATTAAACAAAATTTAAAGTTTTCTTCTTTTAGATGTCTCACTTTTTCCAGTTAGGTGTGTCCTTACATTATTTTCTATTTGTCAACTTTATTTTTTCCTATCATAATTTATTAGTCCATAAAGATTTTTGTTTCCTTTTAGGGCCTGGCCTGTCTAGATCACTTACATTCCCTAGAAAATAATCTCTTTCATTCAAGTTCCCCAAATTACCTACAACAGATTTGAGCACAGTTTTTTCTTAGTGTTTTTTTCTTCCTATGTACTGGCAGTCATTTCCCCAGTTTCTTTCTTTCTTTTTCTTTTTTTAATGTACTCATGGTTTCTCCTAGTTTTACTTAATCAGGTTAACTAGCAATCTGCATCATCTGTTTTAAAAAGACTATGGATTGATTTAATAATTATTTTCATAATGTATTACTTTTATCCTACTTATTTCTATTTTATTTAGATTTATTTTGCTCTTTCTCTGGCTTCTTTGGTTAGGTGCTTAACTACATTCTTCCCATACTTTCTTTATCAGTAAGGGCTGAAAGCAAGAAGTTCATTCTCAGCACTGAGCTATCTCTACAGGTTCCAACACAGAGAATTTTCATCACAGTAGCTTCATCTCCCTTTTGATCTTTAGAGCTGCCTAACAGCATTTAGATTTACCTGCAGGTTGGGTTTTTTTTCCCCCTACCAGGAATTGAACCCAGAAGCATTTAACCAAAGAGCCACATCCCCAGCTCTTTTTTATTTTTAAGACAAGGTCTCATTAAGTTGTTTAGGGCTTTGCTAAATTGCTGAGGCTGACCTTGAACTAGGCCATCCTCATGCCTTGGTCTCCAGAGCTGCCGGAATTACAGGTGTGTGCAACTATGCCTGGCACATGATAAGTTTTTATCATCTCCTAGATTTATCTCAGTCCATTATCTCCTAATCATCTTATTCCATATTGTGATCAGAGAATGCATTCTCTACTCTTTTATTTTTCTATAATTTGAAGTTTGGTATATGATCAAGATTTTGCACATTTTCTGATATTCCAAAGATAGTTTAAATAAAAGTTTATTCTTTATCAGTGTTTGTATATATGCTCTAGCTTGTTACAAAACCATTTAAAACTTACATAGTTTTATTTTTGGTCCACTCAGCCTGTCATGGATCTGCTTAAAAGTCTCAATTAAATATTTAAATATGCTTCTTTTCTCTTAGAGTTAACACAGGGATTTTTACTTAAACTCCACAATGGACTGGACCCAATCATTACAACATTGTGTGTGTGTGTGTGTGTGTGTGTGTGCGCGCGCGCACACACAAAAGAAAAATGGCAGATTAAGGCAGAGTGAAGGACAGAAACTAAGAAATTGAAATTCAATGCTTTCTAACCTGAATTAAATCTCATTTTCAACACTCACAGCTCTTGTATTTTAAGAACTCTTAAATATAGCACACACACGTTTTACATTGTGATTTATCATCAAAGTATTTTCCTTTTGACAGGAGTTTTTGCCTATATACACTTATCAATCACATTTTCTGTGATAATATGTATTGTTTCAACTGAGTTTTTTTTAGAGATCCAAATTGTTTAAATTAATTATTTTTCAAAGAGATGTTAACATCCATGTTAAATTAAGACGTTTTAAAGTTAATCAAATTCTTAATTCTTTTAGATGTCAATCACTCCTCTTTAGAGGGGATATTTTGGTCCTATCTCATTAGAAGAAAAAAAAACTAACATTATTGTTTAGAGCAGTTTTAGGTTCACAGTAAAACTATAGTGAAGGTATAGATTTTCTCCATACCCTTGCCCCCAAACATACACAGCATTCCTCTTTATTGACATCGCCCAACAGAATGGTAAATTTGAGGCACACAGACACAGCATTACCATTTAAATTGCATAATATACATTGAGTTAAGAGGAAGCTACTGTTGCTGCTTTATGTATGGTTTACAATCTCCGCTGCTCAACTTTGATCTTCAATCCCTTATTACAATTTTTAAATTTCCCAATTTTTTAAAATTTTAATTGCTTTCTGCTTGAAACATTTAAATTCTTTATTTTCTCTGACTGAACCCTGTCTACTTCAATTTAAACGTCTCCTTCTCAAATCATTTCTTTTCCTGAAGCACATGTCAAACATTCTCTAAACTCCCTTCATTTTGGCTTAATTTAAAATGTCTGCATTTATGCTCATCTTGAAATAACTTTCCCAAATAGAGAATTCTAGCTTGACTATCATTTTTAGAATCTTGATAATGCCATTCTAATGTTTACTTGTTTTCAATGTTACAGTTGAGAAATGTACTGAAATCAACTGCATTTTCAATTAAAAGAAGTTTTTATCATCTGTTTTCTCTTTGTTGTTTTATAAATGGGAATAAATCATAGTATTTCTGCCTAGTAACAAAAAAAATTATCTTATAAATTACTGTAGAAATACAGAATTCAATGAATCTACTTAGTCTCTACCCTGAGCACAGGACAGTTATTTTTGCTTTCCCTCTTCCCACCTACTGATTATACTTGACCACATTTTCTACTTTCAAAGATATTTACACCTCTCACCTTTGTGCAAGTGCAAAATCTATAAATTATCTAAGCACGAAAATGAACTTCACTTTTATGAGACAAACTACCCTGCACTTCTAATACTGAACATTCCAAAGTTATTCATTACTTAAGTAGGTGTAAGTATCTGATTAATTCATTAATTCATTACACTGGCTACTATGTGGCTATTAAACTGTTTTAATACATATGGTTTATTAAAAAATAATCATGACCTTTCCCTGAAGATTATAAATATTTTCTATCAGAATTTCTTCTTTTCAAAGCTCTTAATCTACAGCAACATTTCTCAGACAAGTACCATTAGTATCACATGGGAATTTGTTAGAAATCCACGTTTTTTCCCCCTATACAGACTAGATCATCAGAAATTATGGGAGTGGGGCTCTGCAATCTTATTTTAACAAGCTCTAGTTCTAATTCCGAAGCACTATTCTAAGGGTAAGCTTGTAAATCTGAAATTATAACACTAACATTTACTCAGTATTTACAATGTGCCACATAAAATGCTAGAATAATTTCAAGTTCTCATTTCATCTCATTTAAATAAGATTAATTGGGCCTATTTCTACATAGAATAGATAACAAAGAAATAAGATCACATTTTTTTTTTTTCATCCAAATGAAACTTTACTCATGCAAACTGCTCTTTCTAGCCTCTACTTCAAATTTGGAGTTGTACTCCAAAGATTCATAAAGGCTTTCTCCTGCAGAGGTAGTCTACACAACTGAATATATGTGAATTATATTTCTTTAACTTTCCTCTACATGTTTTCTCCAGAGACTATGCTCGAAGTTTATCTTCCTCTTAAACTTGCTAAGCACAAAGATAGCCCAGTTTTTAACAACAATTTCTACTTTCAACCACAAAGTTATGCAAAAAATGACATGATTTGGGATACATAGAAAGAATAGAAGAAAGTATGTTAGTGTCATAACAAACTACAACCACTACTTCTTCCATCAATGTAAGATGACATATGGAAACTGCACAGCTCTTAAAAGATTTTTTAATTCCCAGCGACCTAATCTCCAAAAGTATCTGCCTCCATGCCCACTTTCTTCTCCTTTCCTCTTACTACCCAGCAGGGAACTTTCAGCCTAAAACACTGTTCAGCAAATAACTGCTTTAAAAGATGGATCCCAGGCAAAATTTAGGAAGAAAATCTTCTCTTCTGCACTTCCATTCATCTTATTTTTCCACAGTCCTATACAGCCAGTGACTTTTAAGACAATGATAAAAATATATTCTGATTCAGAGAGGCAGGGCGGGTGTGTGTGTGTGTGTGTGTGTGTGTGTGTGTGTGTGTGTGTGTTGTGGGGGGGATACTGGCAGTCCTTAAAAGTATATCTCTTTTTTAAAAATCCAGTTAATAAGTGCTTGGAGATCTGTTAAATAAAAATTTAAAATTCAATAGCACTCTACAATCAAAAGCATATTAAAGCTGGACATGGTGTTATACGCCTGTAATCATAGCAATTTATGGGGCTGAGGCAGGAGGATTCCAACTTCTAAGGCCAGCCTCAGCCACTTGGCAAGGCTCTATACAACTTAGTGGGATCCTGATTCAAAATAAAAAATAAATACAGCTGGGAATGTGGCTCAGGGGATAAGTGCTCCTGGACTCAATCCCTGGTATCAAACAAAACACAAACATGTTAAAAGTTACAGTTACCCTAAATCTGACCTGGATCAAAATTCATTATAAACTGATGTTTAGCAAAAATAATCTTTTCTTTTTAAATAGCTACTTTAAAAACAAAATTTGAATGTTTTGAACTATGCAAAAAGAGACCGCTTGAATGTAACAACATTAAATTAAAATTAAAAAATGTTCATCATTCAGGCCTAGTTAACAAGCAAATAATAGAGGTACCAGAACCTGAAAAGAATGAATTACTTTTCCTATGGGTGTCTGAGAAGTAAATTGAGTTAGCATCAATGAATGCCTCAATATATGAACATTTTCTTTTCATGAATTTAGTAATGCCTGACATAACTCAATTTCAACAATTTGAATAAACATAAACAAAAATGTTCAAATAATCTGTGGTGGATTGTATAACAATTTTGACCATAACACTTTAGGTATTTAAAAATCAAATCAGGAGGACCAACCCAGATGCCCTTCAGTAGATGAATGAATAGGGAAAATATATACACAATGGAATATTACTCAGCATTAAAAGAGAACAAAATTATGGAATTTGCAGGGTAAATGGATGGATTTGGAGAATATTATGCTAAGTGCAGTAAGCCAACCCCCAAAAAGCCAAATGCTAAATGTTTTCTCTGATATGAGGATGCTGACTCATAACAGGGATGGTGGGGGGCATGGGAGAAATGGAGAAACTTTATAGATACAGCAAAGGGGGCGGGGAGCGGAAGGGAGGGGGGATGGGAATAGGAAAGACGGTGGAATGAGATGGACATCATTACCCTAAGTACATGTATGAACACACACACACACACACACACACACACACAAATGATAGCAATTATAAATTATTTTTAAATAAATGACTATATACATGGAGGGGCTGAGGATATAGCTCAGTTGGTAGAGTGCTTGCCTCGCATGCACAATGCCCTGGCCTGGGTTCAATCCAAAACCCACACAAACACACACACCAGAAACTCAGCAAACGGCCATCACTACTAAATACCACATAAGTTTAAACTTTACAATAATGTCTGGTGCCACAGAAAATCTAATGTCAGACAAAATGTAAAATGTGTGTTACTTCTGTGTATGAAGAGCAAAAAAGTGTCTCCTTTCCATTCACTACTTGATGTTATTAACCTAGGACCATCTGGTAGATAATCAGGAGGATGAACTCCAGTATAAGCCACCAATTTTCACTCCTTGTAAATGGTCTCATAGATGAGATATTATAAATAAATGCTGCCACCTTGTGGATGCTAGGTATAGTGTTGACACAAACAAGCAAAGGAAGATCGAAAAAGCAGTTTCTGGTTTTCTCTCATTCTCACTGCAGTAAGTGATCAACATGAGATATATTTCATGCAGTTTTATAGAAAGAATAATTAGTCTATGATATAATATAAATTCAATATTATCTTTTTCCATCCTTTTCCTGAAATAAATTCATTAAATTTTCTATTTTGAGAGGAATTAGAAATCTTTAAAATGAACTTATTATCAATATGTTTAAGTATAAGAAACTAAAACAAAAACAAAACTCTCTCTCTCTCACACACACACACACAATGAAATCAGAAACTCAATAAATGGCCATCACTTTCAATGCCCCTTCACTTTTTTCGCTATATATCTTTTCTTGCTACCTACTAGTTTTCATCTGTCCTAACAAACCTTAAAAATTGGAATTTCTTCATTTAGGAATGTTAATACAGTTTAATTGAAATAAAAGAAGGGATGCTAGCATAAAAGATGAACCAATTCAAGGTATTCAAAGGAAAATAAAATGCAGGCCAGATTCAAAATAATCAGAGAAAGTAGTTTATATAACGAGATCTACTATGGTACATTTAGGCTTGGCTATAACTCACAAAATTATAGTGTATACATATCACATCAATATTATAAAATAACTTGATAGTTAAACTACATTTCTGAGGTCTTTTATCAACATAAACATTCTTAGCTGTTGTTAAGAATTTAAGCAATAATGTTAATCTGTTGCTTTAAGCTAAATTGTTTCATAATTTCTTGTATTTCTTATCATACAGGCATTAAAATAAATTGTGAGCTTTCCTGAATAAGCATCATTCTGGCCTGTTTATGGTTGTACATTTAGCTTAGCAGGTAGTCAATGATTTGTTGCTACTGAATTATGTAATTAAATGAAACCTACAATCTGCTGCATTTTCATATTTTGTTTAACCCAGTACTGAAGAAGAGCTCACACTGCCAAAATAAAGAAAAATAAATGTCTGATTTTTGTCTTATTCATTACTGATTTAGTTAGCAACCAGTTAGCATGCATTAAAAGACTTCCTGCAAATACTCTTTTCAGAGAATGACTTGGATTTCAAGATCAATCTTCATACACATAAATATTTTAGTCCTACAAATGAAAAGCAAAGTTTTAGTAAACTGTACAAGTTAAAATGAGTCAGGTCTGAGGATGTAGATCAGTCACAGGTCCAGCACCAAAAACACAAACAACTTGTCAAATTCCTGATCTGTCTCAAAAATGTCTCTTCAGGATTAATTCAACCTAGTAAATTTGATGTGGATGAGCAATTTGAAGAAACCAAGGGATTAATGCTTTGTCTTAAGATGTGATTAGCCTTGTAATTTTACAATGTCCATTATTTTAAGAAATGGAGATTATAAATGAAATGATGTAGCATCTGAGATTTGCTTTAAAAAACTTAAGAAAATAAAATGAACACATGAAGCAAGTATAATGAACCCCCCCCCCACACACACAGGAAAATAAGTTTTATTCAAGGGATGGGGTGGAAGACTCTCTTCTGGAGAGAATGGGGTTCAGCACTGGTGCCCCAAGTATAATAAAACCTAGGATTTTAACGATATGATATAACTGCTTCTCAAATTCAACTAGATTCTAGATATTTTTATCAAAGAAAATAGTAAGGAGAGTGCTCAATACTTACCTAGAGACTATACTGGAACCATTATAGAGATCACTAGCATATGACAATGTGGCCAAAGGTCGTACTGAATTATATCGAGTAAATTTAGACAAGCATTCCTGAAATTCATCCAACTGGCTTGCAGTTCGACTGTCGTCTATACAAAGAAAACCAAACAGATGAATTCCACTATAAAGTAAGAATAATATACATAGATTAAAAATTATATTATAAGTACAAAAAATTATTTTAAAAGATTTTAGAGAAGATCAATATGTTCAAATTAATTAGATGATCTTTCAACTTTAATAGAAAACATCTCAGTAGTTCTTTGAAAGACACTTTTTCTACATCAATAAGAACAACAGTGAATACTCTTTCCTCTTCTTTTTAGTAAAAACTTCTTGGGAAAAAAAAAAAAAACAATGAAAGAACTACTACTTAAGAAAAGTTAAATAATTTATTAGAACAAAATCCTTTATCAATAAAGATAACTTAGGAAGAGAATTATACATATGGACAGAGTATTTGTTTAAAGGAACATGTTCACAGGGATATATATTTATGCCAAAGTTTCTCTATTTTCAAAACAAAGTTTATAACACATTTTAGATAAAAAATAGTTTTTAAATAAAACATGTTTTGTTCATGTAATACTTTCAGGTGCTTCAAATCCTATTACTGAAAGGAAGTAGAAAGCTGCAATATATAAACTACTGATTCTCAAAAACAAAACATGTTTGAAGTGGCTCCCATTTATCCCAAAGAGTAACTTCAACCAGAAAAAATAGTTTCATTCAAATGTTTTGGTAGAATATGGAAAACAGCAATTCCATCCAATGGATCACTATACAATACTTTGGGTAAAGTCCACTTCAGTAAACTATTGAAAGCTAAAATCATGTGGGTTTTAACTTATAAAATCAGCTTATAAAGTACCTGACAATACAACTAATCTATTCTTCAATTTAGAGGAAGGCCTAGCAAAAGCACAAATTTTAAAGCTCTTTTTTTTTTTTTTTTTCCCAAAAGTGCTTGAAACCTGGACTAATTCTCTTTTCCAAAGAATGAAGGGAGGTGGGGGGACCATGACTTTAGCTTCCTAGATTGAAAATTTGAAATAAGTTTGTTTTAACATTGTCTTTTCATAGTTTCTTCCTTATTTGATGCTTATACCCTCACATACACACAGCTTTTTCAGGGTACACTTTCATATTTTCCCTTCTTAAATGCCACCTAAATGGTGGGCATAATAAAATTAAAACACAAGAATAATTAATTAAAAACAGTTATGTGAATATGATACAGAGTAAAGAATTTATTATTTTGTCTGGAATATTAGGTTATCTTGAAGAAAATTTATTGACATAAAGAAATTTAAAAATTATAATAAAGAAAAACAATTACTTGAGGATTTTGTCCCTGGTATTTTATAAATTTTAAATACTAAGCAAATCCATGTAACAATTTAGATTAAAAGAGTCCAATTTAATGCAGTTTTTATTCTAAACACAAGAAAAGGAATAACCTAATTAGTATGTGATGTTGTAATGGTATTAACATAAAGCTCTGGCTCCAAAAAATTATTCTCAGTAAATTCAATAAATTATAAATTACTGAGGAAAACAAAACAAAACCATCAACTTTACTCCAGAGTGGTTAACATGTAATAGTTATGTGATATTTTTTATATGCAATCCTAGTACTGAGTTGTTCAGTGTAATAAGCAATGGAGAGTTTCTTTATTCATTTAAAAATTGTTTTAATATTGACCTATTCTTTCACATTTTGACATCAATTTCAAATCACATAAATTACAAGAATTCAAGAATATGTATTCTGTTGAAGAACATAATCCTCTTCTAGGGTAAATGGACTTCTGGCTACTATCCAAGCTCATTAATATCAGCAACATCAGAAACTATTAGATGACAATGAAACTAGTTATTTCAATATCTGAAAATATAGTAACTTATGTTTAATTTATCTGATTATGAAAAGGTAGAATTTTGTTTGCTTGGTTATTTTATGATAAATATCCATATATATCTGCTGGCCAATCTCCTCTCCTAATAACAGATTAGTTTGTAAAAGTATATGCTATGTCTATTTTCTTTCTCCTAATGCTTTTTAATTTACATCCTCTTTCAATTACAATTAAGGGTCCAAGACATTAATTTCTTAATATTCACCACTTATTTTCAAAAACTGAAAATAAAAGTTGAGTTGTGGGCATATTTGAGGATTGTCCTCTGAAAATACACAAGGATAATCAGTCTCTTATGTGCTCCACTATGTAAAAGTTAAAAATTCCCTCTTTGTTACCAAAGGAATTAAAAGGTATTTCATATAATCATGGTAGCCAATGTGCAAATCTAATAAGACATACTTGAGATTCCTCATGCTTTAAGTACAATATAGCCCAGGTCACACAAATAATTATCTAATTTTTCTTCTTATTTTATTATTTATTCTAACCTCCTAAAACGCTATACCCCAAAATACACAGAATCTAGTGAATACCTTTACTACTCCATAGCATATCTGTGTTGCCAGTGACTTAAAGATTACTGATACTTACCCAAAGCTTTTTCTCTCATCTCTCTTTCAATACTTTTTAATGTCTGCCACTAGGCCTACTACATAACACCAATTAACGTTTGACTCTCTGCCAATCAGAATGCAGGTCTTAGCCCACTTTTAATTTAAGAGCTTCCTAATGTAGCTTATATTTATACACTATTTCAGAAACCCAAGAAAGAATTCAATTCCCAGACAGTAAATGCCAGCTCTCTATCTACACAAAATGTTTATGATTAAGTTCAAACATGTTAAGCAAACGAATCTTGGCTTCCCCTTAAACTTCCTAGGAAAAATTCTGTGTAATTTCCATCACCAATCCCAAATTTGTTCAAAGAACTTAAGTAATGTATAGATTATAACATGAAGCATGTTTACTCATGAGAAAAGCAAGATCTACTTTTTAACAACCAATAATGTATCTATCAGACATTTATTTTGCTTACTGGTCTTCATTTAGCAGACGTATACTACTAATGGCATCAAATATTTGAGCACCCAACAAGTACTGAGCATTGTGCTTTGTATATATTACCTATAACCCTTAAAATGTTTATGAGTTTGATATTAATGTCCCTACTTCAGTGATGAGCAAAATGCTAAGAAATGCTGAAGAACAGAGAACAGGGAACTTTATTACTTCTCTAAAGCAATAAAAATATCCTAAGCTATTGTACTCATGTCTTTCATGTTATTTCCTCTACTTTGAATGTTTCTAATTTCCTTTTTCAATTCATACAGCCTGTCCCAAATATAATTCCTCCAAAATCCCTGCACAGAACATTTCTTTACATCTCTTCATTCTCAACATGGTCTGAAATTTTCATTCCCAGTTGTATTACTGGATATTCTCTTCTGTTCTCCTAACACCCTCTGCATATCTATATGACACACAATTTCACATAGTATCATTACTTACCTGTTGCTTTCTTATGCTGTATTTACAACACCCCATCACAATAAGAACCAGTTCTTTTACATTTTTATTCTTAGCACAGAAGTCAGTACTTAGAAATATAATTAACGCCGAGTAAGAGGCAATTGAATGGAAATTATTTTTGCTAGTTACATGGTTATGGCTTTACATAGCTTTATAACTTAATATTAAGATTAAAAATTCCAAACAGACAAAAATTGCCATTGGAAAACAACATTCTCCAAGATCCCTAAGAACTCCAGAGTATTCTGAAAAGACTGTGTCAAATATATTTTGCTTTGCAACTATGACTTCCTATAAATTCTGCATAAATCTCTAGAAACAGACCTGAAACATGTATTTGCTATTTTATAAAAGAATTCCTAAATGTACCTGAGATACGAGACATCCTTGTAGAAAAATAACATTGCTCTAAGTCTTCAAAATGAGCAGTGAGTCGTTTTCGTCTTGATGCTAATGTGCTGTTATACCAAGGCTGTTTCTTTGTCTAAGGTAATGAGAAAAGAGACCTGTAACTCAGAACACACCACACTCTTCTTTAACACAGAATACCTAAATGCTTAGAGATTTACTTTCAAAAGTGCATCAAAATAAAATGATATCAAATGGCGAAAACCTACATAATCCTCAGATCATGTTTCCAAATTTTCTTTTAAAGTGAAAGCAAGAAACAAATTCACTGAGAATAACCAAAACAGAACAAAAATTTAAAATAAGTTCTAAACACTAGTTTTATGAAGTTAAATGGAGAAACATCTCTCAATTCTTCAAATTAAATGAAGATAGAATACATTATAATGCCATTCTGAAACATAAAATTAGGGGACTTTTAATATCCAGAAATTGTTAGAAAACAATTATCAAATAGAAAGATAAATACTTCTTCATCATCCCTATATTATAGCCTTTTACCCTTTGAATTATAACACAGTTTTGACTTTAGGAAAGTTCTAAGAATAATACCGATAAGTTTGACAAATGTAAGATTACACTGAGATTCCATTTTACTTCACTCAGAATGGTAATTATCAAGAATACAAATAACAAAAAATGTTGGCAAGGATGTGGGGGGGGGGCAGGTACACTTATAAACTACTAGTGGGAATGCAAATTGATACAACCACTCTGGAAAGTGGTATAGAGATTCCTCAAAAAATAAGGAAAGGAAGCACCATTTGACACACTATCCATCCCACTGCTCAGCATATATCCAAAAGACTTAAAATTATATACTACAGTAATGCAGCCACATCTATGTTTATAACAGTTCAATTCACAATAGCTTAGCTATGGAACCAGCCTAGGTGCCCTTCAACACATGAATGAATAAAGAAATTGTGGTATATACACAATGGATTATTACTCAGCCATAAAGAAGAATGATTTTACAACATGTGTCAGTAAATGAATGGATCTGGAGATACCATGTCAATAAGCCAGTCCCCCAAAACCAAAGGTTGAATGTTTTTGCTGATATGTGGAAGCTAAATCACAATAAAGGGAGGGAGAAGAAGAGAAGGCAATGAGAGTAGAATGAATTGAACTTTCCTATGTTCATATATAAATACATGACCAGTATAACTCCATGTCACGTACAACCACAAGAATGGAACCTAATTAGAATAAGTTATACTCCATATATGTATAGTACATCAAAATACACTGGCAGGTATATCTTGAAAAAAAAAGTTTGAAAAATGCATCAGAATACTAAAATCAGATACAAAGACAACAAACTTGAAATATGTGGAATATAAGCCGTATAAAAACAAAGGTTTCTATAGGAATGGTGACACATGCCTATAATCTCACTTATTTGGGAGGCTTAAACAGAAGGATCATAAGTTCGAGACTAGCTAGCCTGAGCAATTTAGCAAGATCTACTCTCAAAATTTTAAAAAATGGCTGGGGATATAGCTTAGTAGTAGAATACTTGCTTAGTACATGTGAGGCTCTAAATTCAATCCCAGTACCACGAAAAACAAACAACAAAAACAAAGGTCCATGATCCTAAATGTACATCCCATGCTGCATGTCTTCAATGGTCATCTATCATTCTAATGGCATATCAGAAGATATAGACGTTAAGAAACATAGTAAGATCCTGAGATGACACAAATTCACCAACAACTTACTAGTATCATGCCAAATGAATAAAGTAAGATGTACCAGGGCACTACATTAAACACTCTAGTGCAAAGTCACTCTAAATCAATGAAATGGGAAGAATTCTATTTTAAAATATTGCCTGACTCACAATAAAAGAAAAACTTCCACTCAGATAATCAAGAAGTTGAATTCAAGAGAATTGATGGTAAACAAAATATAACAAAGGCACAGGGTACGTAGAAAAGGCAGGCAACAGTTATTTAGGGACAAATATCAACAAAAATTTTTTCATAGAGTACATTTTCATTTCTTAAAATATTTTCATGAAATTGCCATGGGTGCATTAAAATAGATGGAAACCACAGTCTAGAGCTTAAACGTATATTAATAAAACAATTGTTACATTATAATCATATCCTAAAATTATATTACATATTACATTTAAGTTTTTAATAGGCATTCCAAATCTGGGATTCTGGGACAAAATGAGTTAAAGAAATATTTTAAGAGTTGATGGTTGAGAATTTTCCAGAATTGAAAATGAACACAAATTCAGACACAGTAATTATTCCTGTCAACCAGGATAATTTTTTAAAATCCACAATTAGACACACTAAGGTAAAACTGTGTTTTTGTTCAAGTGCAGAAATAAGATCGTAAAATCAGATAAACAGTAAAGATAACAGGAACAAGAAACAAAATATTTTTCAATAGCAATGACTGATGCTATTAACACAGTAAATCTGTATTACTTCAAAAAGGAGAGAAAAATAGCTCCAACTTAAAACCCAGAACCTAACAAAACTATCCTACAGCAATGTAAAGAAAGCATATTTTCATGTGAATGAAAACAAATCTATTACCAATTGAGTTCTTTCTAAAAAAATTTCTGGAATTGTACACTTGAAAACTATTAATAACACAAACCCGAAGGACTAAGATACAAAATTAAAAAGACAAGGAAACTAGCAACAAAATAAGTGGTTCAAAATAGTTTTTTATTATAATATCTAATTTTTTAGGGTTTAAAAATATGACAAAAAATACACCAAAGAATAACATATATGTCAGAGAGGACTGATAAAAGTTTGTATTCTAGAGCTTACATTATTCAGGAAAATAATTAAGACCCTAAGTATTGAAATAAGTGTAAAAAAATTTCAAAGACATCTACTGAAAATGTGATAAGATTTGGGGTATACAGAAAAAGCAAAATACATGGAGTCTCAATAGAGAAGGACCCATAAATGCCTATGAACCACTGGAAGCAAACAACCAATATCTGAGAAACTCCCTCCCTCCTTGGCCCTTTTTTCAAAAAAACTCAACATGATGTGAAGCAATGCACAAGCAGAGGGAAAACTGGTGTGAAAATTTATAACTCCGCCCTGACTCCCCAGATGAGAGGGACCTCAACTCAGGATGAGTAGAGTTCTTGGCTAACACTGCAGAAATGAATTTAAGGACACGTCAGAGGCACAGACCAATTTATTTAGGACAGCAGAGATACATTTAGGGGAGAGTATGGGCCATTTTAAGAGCAAGAAGCTACAACCCTTTGGTATGTGATGTCAGGGACCGGAGCTAAGGCTTAAACTAGCACGGGGAGTTGACATTGTTTTTAGATAGGTAAAGCTATGGTCATTTCATACAAGATAAAACATGAATGGTCAATAAATATAAGAAAAGGTACTGGTCTTACAATAACAGAAAAATATGAATTTAAACCATAATCATATTCCACTTATCATTAAAGTGAAAGACATTTACAAGTTCAACAGTATTAATCATTGGCAAGAATGTGGACAAACTGGAACTCATATGCCCATATGATGGGAGTTTTAAACTGATAAAACACATTGAGGGGCTGGGGTTGTGGCTCAGTGGTAGAGCACTTGCCTCACACCTGTGGGGCACTGGGTTCCATCCTCAGCACCACATAAAACATAAATAAATAAACAAAATAAAGGCATTAAAAAAATTCTCTAAAAAAATATTGAAAAATACTTTGATATTAACTCAAAATACAAATTTTTATACCCAATGACTCTCATTTCCTCTCCTAAATACACAATCTAGAGAAACTCTTGCAGCACTGTTTATTAGAAAATGCATACAATTAAATCTTTAAAGCAAAACACTAGAAACCTATCAAATGTACCTGGATTTGGTAATTGATAAACTGTAGCATATTAACACAATGGAAGGTTATACAGCAGTGAAAATAAACCAAACATAGCTACAGATATCAGGAATGAATTTTTGAAAATGGCTTACTAAAATATCATTTTTAGGAATTCAAATACAGCCAAACAAATAAAACAGTGAATGCTGTGATTTTTAAAAAACTCAACATGTTGATGTACACGAATGTCAGAAAAGTGTTCACCTCTGGACAGACTACAGGGTAACAGAATTTATTAGCAAAACATGGGTGACTTCTACAGTTTAATATTCTAGTAATTAACATAATTTATTTCATTTAAAAATTTGTTTTATTATAGTTATATCTCTTAACTTCAATATTCATGAATATATTCTTCTGTATATATCAACTTTTTTTTTTTTTTACAAATTCTAGGAGGAAAAAATGCAATTTTTTTTTAAAAAGTGATCAGTTCAATGTAAAAACAAAAATTTACAGCTTAAAAGATGAGAAAAATAACAATAAATATCAGAAATACAACACATAAAATCAATAAGAACTGGTCAACAACATTGTTTTACTTGACTTTCCAGTTTTTACAGCAAATTCATCTTCACAATTATTTTGTCAATATTTATACTTAGCTTTTCTTGGACTTATTAAAAAACCTAGTACAATTCCTTTCTAATCCATTCATAATTAGGTTGCTTCAAAATTATTGATAAATATTCAATGCTAAGCTAATTTTCACACACCATTCAAAAATTCAGAAATAACAGGAGAGGGAGCATGGGAGGAATAGACAAACTCTAGACAGGACAAAGGGGTGGGAGGGGAAGAGAGAGGGCAGGGGGTTAGAAATGGGGTTAGCAATGATGGTGGAATGTGATAAACATAATTATCCAAAGTACATGTATGAAGACATGAACTGCCATGAATATACTTTGTATACAACCAGAGATATGAAAAACTGTGCTCTATATGTGTAATATGAATAGCAATGCATTCCTTGTCATATATATATATATATATATATATATATATATATATATATATATATATATATATATATATAAATCAGACCAGGCTTCCCAGGAATTAAGGTCTTTGATGACTGAATACTGGCGATTAGTCATTTACTAGGCTTTAGCTTTTACTCCTGGAACATTAGCCTTGATAGAAAGGAAGAATTTAGTAACTTGGAGTAAGTTAATTTTGTTGTATTGTGGGTAACACAAAAATTGTGGACATGCAAGTTGTAAATAATTAATAATAAAACTATGATTAAATATTTTGAAATGTTAAAAAAAATAAAAACACAAATGTGCTAACTATTCAAAGATAAATATTTTGAGAATACAAATTGGTTTTAGATAATTCAGAAGGCCAATTATCAGAACATAATCTCAGGATAAGCTCTGTAGGTTACATGTAAATATAAAGAAAATGTTCATGAACTGTGTTCATCTATCTAGATTTGCTCAAAAAAAATGACCTCATCAAACTCAAGAATAATTAAAGATCACTACAGCAAAAAAAGAAAAGGGAGTATAAAAATATCTTATTTGGTCACTGGAAAAAGTAAAAGAATCCTTGAAAAATTGCTAGAAAGTTAACAAGCACAAAAAAGCAAATTAAACAATTATACAAAAATATCATTCAGTGTGTCCCTATAAATGATGGGAAATATAAATTTAACAAAATGCTGATTCTCCATGAAGACAATAAAACTGCAAATAGAAAAAAGAAACTCAAAACTGGAAATTCCATTTCATATAGTTAATATCAAATAGTAGCCAAGAGTATTAGAACAACAAGATGAATGAAATCAATGTTTGTATGAGAGGAATGACTTTATGATAGAAACACTGCATGTCAATTCCACTAAGAAGTGACCCCCCTCTCCAAATGAAGCATAAAATGTACATTTAACTGAAATTTGAAAATTTCCTAATATACAAATATCAAGTTGATTTAATAAGTTAACACTGAATTAAACACTAATTATAATTATTTATATGGTAAGTAATCTTTATAAGTTCAAGTAGCAAGTGCAAAGTATTAAAATAAATTAACTGAAACACTTGCTCCTATTTTCAAACAAAGAGATATAAAGATTAGCTTTACAACTAAGAACAGAGCAGGGAGGAAGAGCAGGAAGAAAAGATTAACATTAAACAGATACATGAGGTGGGAGGGAAAGGGAGAGAAAAGGGAAATTGCATGGTAATGGAGGGAGACCCTCATTGTTATACAAAATTACATATAAGAGGTTGTGAGGGGAATGGGAAAATAAACAAGGAGAGATATGAATTACAGTGGATGGGGTAGAGAGAGAAGATGGGAGGGGAGGGAGGGGGGATGGTAGAGGATAGGAAAGGTAGCAGAATACAACAGTTACTAATAGGGCATTATGTAAAAATGTGGATGTGTAACCGATGTGATTCTGCAATCTGTATTTGGGGTAAAATTGGGAGTTCATAACCAACTTGAATCTAATGTATGAAATATGATATGTCAAGAGCTTTATAATGTTTTGAACAACCAATAAAAAAAAAAAAAGATTAGCTTTAAAGGAAAAAAACTGGAGAATTAAAAATAAGGATTGTCATATAATTTCCAAAGACTGAATTCTCTGAGATCTTTTTAGAGTATTTGTGACATTAAAACAATATTCATAAAAATAGTAAGATGATATGTGCCATTTTTATTGTGCTTGTGCTTATATTTGTGATGTGAAACAAAGGTCAGTATGAAACTGAGGGCCTCTTACCACAAATCAAGGCAACAGCAACAAACACCACTTAGTTGATACTGCATTCTTCAACACAATAAAAAGTTAAATCATATATACATATACAACTTATAAGTCAGTTTCACAAAGAATGCCCTTAATAAGGTGGTAAAAATTAACCATATTAATTGTAAATTAGTTGGCTTAAATCTGTATCTTTGAATATACACATGAGTTAATTTTGCAAACTTCATCAAAATGTAGAATCTCTAGGTTTAGAATTGTACATATATGCTGGGCGATATGGTTCACGCCTGTAATCCCAGCAGCTTGGGAGGCTGAGACAGGAGGATCACGAGTTCAAAGCCAGCCTCAGCAATGGTGAGGCGCTAAGCAACTCAGTAAGACCCTGTCTCTAATAAAATTCAAAAGAGGGATGAGGATGTAGTTCAGTGGTTGAGTGCCCCTGAGTTCAATCCCTAGTACCCGCCCCCCCCCCAAAGAATTGTGCATATCTTCCCATTGCTTGCATTCTTTATGCTATAACAGTTACATATATTACATCTACATAAATTGTACATGAAGAATCAAAAGACACTAAAGCAATGACAGCAGAAAATTTTAATATCCTCAGAAAATAAAAGCACTAAATACTTGATCTGTATAAACTACCCACTACTTTGACCCAAACATACACCAATAAACCCAACAATTGAAAAACATTATTTTCAAATGTATATAGTATTCACAAAAACTACTCAGAAAATTAAAATGACTTTTGATAAACCTAATGATACTGAAATAATAAAGAGTATGCTTTCAGATCACAGCACAATTTAAAAAAAATCCAAATATCTGGAAATCAAAACACATTTCTACACTATGCATGGGTCAAAGCTAAAATAAGCAAATATAGGGAATTAGAAAATATTTTAAAATCAAGGATAATGAAAAAAAAAATGGCACACCAAAATTCATGGGACACAATTATATCAGTGCTTAGAGAGAAAAATTATAGCTTTAAATGTTTATAAGAAAAGATCTAAGCCAGGGATGGTGGCACACACATATAATCTCAGCAACTTCAGAACATGACACAGGAGGATCACCAATTCAAGGACAGCCTGGGCAACTTTAAGAAGACTCAAAATTTAAAAAAAAAATTAAAAATAAAAAGGGCTGGGGATGTAGCTCAATGGTAGAGCACTTTGCTTAGCATGCAAGCGACCCTGGGTTCAATCTCCAATACTAAAGAAGTAAAAATATTCTTAAGTATATCTAAGTAGGATGAATATTTTAAAAAGAGAAAAACAAAATATAAAACATACATTCAGCTCTATAAAAACTCAGCAAAAAGACCAGGTGAGTTTCTGGGTTGATGAAGATATTGAGGTGTTGGGAGGGTACTGACATTCAGAGACAGTATGAACACTTTCCAAACCACTGAATTCCACACCTAGCTCTATGGTCCAAAGAGATTCACTCAGTAATTCTATCAAATATTCAAGAAAGCAATAATACTTATCTTATACAAACTCTTTCATAAAAAGAACACTTCCTAATTTGCTTCATGTCCTCTGCTATAGTTTGAATATAAGGTCAGTGCCCCCGTGGTCCATTGTGGTCAAAGTGTGCCTAGGCTGTGCTGGTGGGAGTGGTGAAATCTTTGGGAGGCAGAACTAGTGAGAAGTTCCTCAGTCACTGGGGAAGTGAAGTAGTTCCCAGTGACCCCTGCAGTTCTTCCAGAGGGTTACTATAAAAAGAGCAAGCTTGGCTCTACCCTTCCTGTCTCTTTCTCTTTGCTCCTATGTAAGCTTGCTTACACATAAATTCAAGCCATGAGGTGCTGCCATTCTCTGCCCTCACTGTAGAACAAATATATGGCTCCCCACCAACCCAATTTTAGACTGTGTTAACATGTTACTCCTGGGGAGATGTGAAGGTACCTGGGAAATGGCTCCAAAATGTTTCTTATAACTGCATTTAAATCTATAATTTATTCCAAAGAAATGTAATTTTTAAAACTTATTTTTAAAAGCGAATTTTCAATTAACATTCAAAAATACGGAGGAATGAACATGAAGAAATGAGCAAACCTAGACTCACTTCAATAATCATAAATTAATCAATTCTTCTCATGATAATTTATAAGTTACAGGCAGTTCCAATAAAAATCCCAAGAGATTTCTTCATGGATCTGAATACAGTAATATTAATGCTCATATGAAAATACAAACAGGAAGGAATACTCTGCAAAACACTGAAAAGGCAAAGCTATGGGGCCAGGAGGGCACAGACATAATACACACTAAAACATACCATAAAGGGACATCCTAAAAGTAAATTATCAAAAATGTCAATGTCGTGAAAGATTGAGAAATTATACCAGTTCAAAGGAATTGAAAAATACATGACAAATAAATGTAACATGTAATTCTAAATATGTCCTGGGCCAGAAAATAAAATATATATTCCTTTTCCTAGAGAGGACAGCAGTAATAAAACTGCTAAAAATATAAATTTCAAAAAATTTAATATTATTAAAAGGACCATACTACCAAAAGTACTATATAGGTTCAATGCAATTCCAATCAAAATCCCAATGGCATTCCTCATAGAAATGCAAAAAGCAATCATGAAATTCATCTGGAAAAATAAGAGACCCAGAATAGCTAAAGCAATTCTAAGCAGGAAGAGTGAAACAGGTGATATCGCTATACCAGACCTTAAACTATACTACAGAGCAATAATAACAAAAACAGCATGGTACTGGCACCAAAACAGGCTGGTAGACCAATGGTACAGAATAGAGGACACAGAGACTAACCCACAAAATTACAACTATCTTATATTAGACAAAGGTGCCAAAAGCATGCACTGGATAAAGAATAGCATCTTCAACAAATGGTGCTGGGAAAACTGGAAATCCATATCCAACAAAATGAAATTGAATCCCTATCTCTCATCATGCACAAAAGATAACTCAAAATGCATCAAGGATCTAAGAATTAAATCGGAGACTCTGCATCTAATAGAAGAAAAAGCAGGCCCTAATTTTCATCACGCGGGGCTAGGCCTCAACTTCCTTAATAAGACACCTATAGCACAAGAATTAAAACCAAGAATCAACACATGGGACAGATTCAAACTAAAAAAGTTTTTTCTCAGCAAAAGAAATAATCTGTGAGGTGAACAGAAAGCCTACATCCTGGGAACAAATTTTTACCCCTCATACATCAGATAGAGCACTAATCTCTAGGATATATAAAGAGCTCAACAAGATAAGCACACACACATACACACACACAAAAAAACCCAAATAATCCAATCAATAAATGGGCCAAGGAACTGAACAGACACTTCTCAAAGAGGATATACAACGAATCAACAAATATACGAAAAAATACTCATCATCTCTAGCAATCAGAGAAATGTAAATCAAAACTACTCTAAGATTCCATCTCACTCCAGTAAGAATGGCAGCTATTAGGAAGACAAACAACAACAAGTGCTGGCGAGGATGCGGGGGAAAGGGCACACTCATACACTGCTGGTGGGACTGCAAATTAGTGCGGCCAATTTGGAAAGCAGTATGAAGATTCCTTGGAAAGCTGGGAATGGAACCACATTTGACCCAGCTATTCCTCTTCTCGAACTATACCCAAAGGACCTAAAAACAGCATACTATAGGGACACAGCCACATCAATGTTTTTAGCAGCACAATTCACAATAGCTAAACTGTGGAGCCAACCTAGATGTCCTCCAGTGGATGAATGGATTTTAAAAAATGTGGCATTTATACACAATGGAATATTACTCAGCACTAAAAAAGAATAAGATCATGGCATTTGCTGGGAAATGGATGGCATTAGAGAAGATTATGCTAAGTGAAGTTAGCCAATTTCAAAAAAACAAATGCCAAATGTTTTCTCTGATATAAGGGGTGTGACTCAAAATGGGGTAGGGAGGGAGAGCATGGGAGGAAGATTACCTCTAGATAGGGAACAGGGGTGGGAAAGAAAGGGAGGGAGAAGGGGAATAGCAAGGATGGTGGAAGGAGACATCATTATACAAAATTCATATATGAAGATGTGAATTTGGTGTCAACTTACCTTATATACAAACAGAAATATGATAAACTGTGGTACAACGGTGTATTAAGAATTGTAATGAAAAAAAAATAAGAGAGCTCACGTATAATGGCATAATTTGAGAGTTATGAAAAACTGTGCTGTGAATGCATACTTATGAATGTAATGCATTCTACTATTGTCATGTATGTAAGAAATAAATTTTTTAAAAAAGAATGTTCCTTGTAATTGATGTCATTTTATCAGTGTCAATAAATAAGGTATTTGAATATATTCTTTAAAAAGTGGATTTTTATATTTATCATAAAGTGAATAAATATTTTGATGATTGTGTCAAAAAAATTTAAAATTCTCTCATGATGTTTTTACTAATGTTAATTTCCTAATTTTGTTAAATGTACTATGATCATATAAAAATTTAAAGCAAAATCAACAGGCAATTATAGAAATTCAAAAGTATAAAATATCTATATAAAATCTGTGTTTTAATTTCAATTTTTGAGAAACATTTTTTTCAATGCAATTTTAACTATCAAACATTATTTTTAATGTCTGACTAATTGGCATCATGTTTAGCATTATGATTATTAGTCTATCCACACTGTCCTATAATTGACTTAATCTATTTTAATAGTTTTTGAAAATTACCCATTTCATTAAGACCTCTATTTTTATTAGTATGCATGTGCACTTTATTTTAATCTATTTTGCATCATGACAATAGCTAATTTTGATTTATACTGCATATGAGCTCTTTTATTAAATTTATTTTCTATATTTGCTATCTCATGATAATGTAGTCTCCTGAAGTGAATGCCTAGTTCATTTATTTTCATTCTTTTTTAAAAAAAAAAATTATATTTTAGTTGTAGTTGGACACAATACCTTTATTTTATTTATTTATTTTTTTATGTGGTGTGAGGATTGAACCCAGGGCCTCACATGTGCTAGGCAAGTGCTCTACTGCTGAGCTATAACCCCAGCCTTATTTTCATTCTTACCTAAAACAAAAGCATTTAGTGCTCTGAAGTTATAGTACAATTCTAATTTTATTTCATTAATTTTGATGTGTAACAGTTTCTCACTGGCATAATTTTTTGAGTGTTTATATCTGGAATGACTCTGACACAAAGGTATTCAGAGAAGTCTTTACTCTCTTACAAATTATCTGTCAACCTGTTTCTATTTGTTTATTATCACATTTATCCTATTTTTACAACCAATCCATTCTTCTAAGTGCTCTAAGAACTAAATAATGTGCATCCTTTGATGAAAAGTATAAAGTTGATACAAGTGCTTTTTTAAACTAACCTTGTTTCACTCAAAAAAAAAAAAGATCTAAGACTTTATAATGGCCTAAGAAAGCTATAAACAATCTGTTAATGTTTTTTACCCTACTTTTCTTTTATTCGCTCCTCATCAGCCACACTGGACTTCTGAACTACACTAGGCTTAGTCCGACCAGAGGACTTATTTACTTGTTATCCCTCTGCCTAAAACTTCTCCCCAAAGATAATCAGATGATTTGCTTCCTCCCTTCTTCTTTTTTTTTTTTTTGTTGTTGTTGTTTTACTCAGTGTCTTTCCAACAACTTGGAAGTTCAGTTGCATCAGGGATTTTTATATCTTTTGGTTGTGTTACATGATGTGTCCTTAGAACCTATAATCAGAACCTCATAAATACCAGACACTCAAAAAAAAAAAAAAATCTAATGATTCAATAAAGTAATATTTAAAAGTACATGCTCTGAAGTTATAATACCTGGTTTAAAAATCTAAGCTTCCTCCTCTTACTGGTTATATCGCCTTAGCCAACCTCCTTCACTCCTTGGTGCTCTAGTTTCCTTCTCAGTAAAATAAAAAAATAATGCTTATAAGGTAATAGTGAAAATTAAAACATTTAACACACATGAAGTATCTATAAAAGTAACTGTAAAATAAATGTTACCAAATTCTTTTCTAACAATTTTTACTTCATACAAATTCCAATCTTTTATAACAGAGTACAATAAGCCCCCCCATATAAGCCATACATCGGCATCGGCAGTTACAAAATATTCTGAAAAAAATGTGCACCTGTACCCAACATGTACAGGGTTTTGTCTTGTCATTATTCCCTAAACAATACACTGTAACAACTATTTATACAGCATTCATGCTGAATTAGGCATTTAAAATAATCTAAAGATGATTTGAAGTATACAGGAGGATGTGCACAGGTTATATCAAACACTATACCTTTTTATGTAAGGTCCTTGAGCATACACAGATTTTGTTACTGCAGGGGAGGGGGTGTCCTGGAACTAAGCCCCTGCCAAATACTGATAGATTACTGTATTACTACTACTCTGGGGGGAATATATGTCTTTTATAAATGTGAAAATTATAACTTTTTGTTTTCTTTTGTTTTATCCTGAAGTTCTATTTTGGTCAATACAATTTTGATTTTGTTATGTTCTTTAGCTTATATTTGCTAAGTTTATCCTTAACTATTCCTCTTTTCAATACTTTTTGTACCAATTTATTTTATCTCTGTCTCATACAGAGCTAGCTAGACATGAAAGGTAAGGCATTCAGTTAAATATGTTATATCAGCTCCATACTACAGAAATACTAGTAGGATTTACTCTTCAGCAACTGCCCTGTCCTTTAATAGATGCTAAGATTGGATTCTCCTAGGATATGTAGACTGTTCAATCCCTACAACCACATTTACTCTGCATACAGCACTCATAGATTAGGCAGCACTCCTTAAGGACTTCTTTTTCTCTTTTTTTAAATCAATAGAGATAGCTATATATCAATGGGGTTCCTTGTAGATGAAAATTAGGAAGAGATTAACACACTGTCTCTGTCACATACCATATATTAGTAAGTACAGCTATACAATATGTTAATATTCTGTAAAATATTGTAAATGTTCTTTCACTACTATGGAGTTATGCCCTAATAAAGTATAAAATGAAAACATTTTAACTAAAAAATGCATTGAATACATCTAACCCACTGAACATCATAGCTAAGCACCACAATACACAGCAGAGTATTGGTTGCTGACATTACTGACGGCTTCTCTAGCTGGGAGCTACAGTTGGCTGCTTACCATCACAAGACAGATATACAGCATATGGCTATCTAGGAAAAGGTCTAAATTCAAAATTCGAAGTCTGGTTTCTACTGAATGAATACTGCTTTCACACCAATTGTGAAGTCAAAAACCACAAAGTCCAACCATCGTATATTCTTAATGTTTTTCTATATTCTTAATGTTTTTCTTTTTCCTCTAGATTCCACTTTTACGTTTTGCTAGGTAATGGAATTTACTGGAAGTTTCAGAACAATGTTACATAAATAGTAACAATGAAAACCTTTTCTTATTTCTCTATGTATAGTTTTCCAATGCTTTCTAGACAAAGACCAAAAAGAACACTCTTGTAGTCGAACAAGTTTGATTTACTACTCACTACAAAAAAGACAACGCATTATGGTTCAGTAAGAGATGTCTCAATAAGAGGGTGTTAGAAACAACTTACAGAATTTAAGAACACACTATATAATTTGTAGGAGTGCTCAAGAAAATGGGGCTTTGCTCTAGATTGGATACTGCCATGTGGGACTAACTATCTTTCAGTATCACAATAAGCCTTATTTAGGACAGAAGAAAAGAGTGAGGCTAAAGTCATATCTGATAAAGAAGTAGCAATCACTCATACTACTCAGGACTGGGGTATGTTTGGTATTTTTTGTGGTTTCTGGTGACCTTACTTTTTTCTATGCTTAAACAAGTTTATGGAGTAATCTTATTTTTCATTTCACTTTATCAAAGTCACATAATGGCTGTGTCTGAATGTTGATGTTCTGTGAAATTATGTTCAAAAGGAGAATATAAATGCCTAGCTATGAATGCCAAGTCAGTTTCCAGATGGAGGGACTACTTTTTCTCAAGTTCTTACAGCATATTTCAAGTTAAGGATTTAAAATTTCTCCTGAAATATCCCACTGTTTTATAAATATACATAAATCTGATGTTTTAATGGTTGGAAAGAGATACAAACCAATGTATGAATTTACTACAAACAAACAGAACAAATGCAAGCACGTACATGAAGGCAATAAAGGATATACAGAAAAGTCACAAAAAAATCAATAAAGGTAATACTGGTAGTCAGGAAAAATAGAAAAAGTAGTAGAAGTGATCATCCAAGTTTACGAAAAGAAAAAAGATGTGATCAAAAGAATTTACTTTTCACATTAAAAAACTGCATTTTTTTTTCACATAAAGTGAATATACAAATGAATGTGAATTAAAAACATTTTATATTAGGATAAATCATTAAATATGAATAAGATTTAGGGATTAGATGATAGTGCTATATCCCTGCTAACCTCTCAAATTATAAGACTGTATAGAGTACTGCATTCATATGACAATATCCTTTTTAAAAAAAAAAAAAGGAAACATACACTGAAGTATTTAAGCATAAAGGAATAGATGCCTGTGCCTTACTCAAATAATCTAGAGAAAAAAAATCATATGCACATCTATGTAAAAGAGGGACTTTTGGACAATCTATGTGAAGAATATAAAGAAATTCTTTTTATATTCTTGTTACCTTTCTCTAAATCTGAAGTTTTCAGCATTTGAAGTACAAAAACAATCAGAACTCAAAAAATAAGTATGACAAATATCAGTATACCCAAGTCAAAGGTTGAGAAAGCAAAAGTCAATTATAATTAAAGACATGAAGTTAAGTGTCTCTTTTACTCAAGCCTGTAGTCCAAATATCATAAAAAGCTAATGTTTCAATAGAATGTTGAATAATTAATAGATTATAACTTTCATATCTCTAAGACAAACAATGCCCTGATTTTTTATAACTTCCTCCTAAAGTATTTTCTTCCTCTAAAGGTCTGATATTATCAGCAAGTTAAAAACAATATTTTTAAAAAGACTATCATTGACAATAACTCAACAGGTCATTCTACTATTACACATCAGAGTTATCCAAGTCCACTCCAAGCCACAGATTTGCATTTGAAATGCACATCTTTATGACAGGACATTTCAGTAAACTAATCTATGATTTTACAACTTAGATGATTATACTCATGGTACCACTAAAACGTACTGTTAAATATATAGTTTACCTGAGAACTGCCACTGAAACCTGGAGGTTGGCTGTATTCTGTGGAATCAATAATACTACTGCAAAATGAAGAAAGAAAAATGTGATTTCAGTATTTACATTATTTTGGCAACAGAAAAAGTGATCTAAAATTCATCATATATAAATCCAAAATTGCTAATGTCTAAGAAAACATTTATTGCCATTATTTACCTAGACATCGAATACAAATCCACAAACATAAAATCAGCAAATAATTAAGTAATTTAACATAAACACCAAAAATGTCAATCAAAAATAATCGCATGGAAGGTATCCATACAGATTTATATTTGTCTCTATTTCGTTATCAGATAGGTTAATAAATAGTTTGGAACCTTAAGGAAAAGAGGATTTATACAGTATTGGGAAAAGAGAATAAGCATGCAACATAAAAGCTATGTTTAACAGACGGTGCTATCCACTAAAAAGCTATGTGTTCCTGGACAAATTACCTTACAATCACTCATTTGAGATGAGTGGGGACTAGGTACTTCAATTTTATGTTTCCAGCCCCAAAATGTTATGGCAAAGCCTAACAGGAAAGAAAACTATGAAATGGAGTAAATGTAAACTAGCAAAAATCTTTCGTAACCCAAAACCTATACACTAGTTTCCTTTCTCCTGGTCAAGCATAGTCCGTTTTCTACATCCATTCTTTTTATTTGGTTATATTATGTATACATTTTCCTAAAAATGTACCCTAAAAAATCTCTAGAAGCCCACACTATCTTGTTCTTCCTCAAGTTTACCATTTCAAACTTATCATTTCTCTACTCCTATATCCCTCCCATCTTTATATAAAATGATGGTCCATAGAAACTAGCAACAATTAAAAATTATCTACACATATACAACAATGATAAACTGATATTTATATTTTTATACTATTATTTTTACAATAAACATTTATTTTCTTGTCTACCCTAACAAAATATAACCAATTGAAGATACTAATTTAAATGTCTCCACAAAAATGCTCAAAAATCACTTAAGTACAGAAATAATTACTTAAGTACAGAAATAATCTCAAAGGTGTAACTTTGAGAGGTACTTTTGAGGAATGCAGAGTTTCAGTGTCACTCCTTTGTGGTTAATAATCTGACTCTAAGTTATAAATCATTTTTAAGAATTTTTATTTTTTAAGTTATTAATCTTATTTCACCATTAGTTTCTCTATCATTCATTCATTCACTCATTTTCAGTACTAGGAAAGGAACCAAGTCCTTTATTTTGAGACACAGTCTTCCTAACTTGCTCATCTGATCTAGAATTCCCAATTCTGCCTCAGCCTCCTCAATAGCTGAGATTACAGGCATTCAACACCATGCCATGCTATTTCACTGATTAAATGACAAATATATGTCAAAAAATTACAATATTTAAATGAGGTTATGTATGTAGATTTCTCAGAACAATGCTAAAATATGGTAAATATTTGATGAACTTTAGTTTATATTAACAAAAACATAAAACCTCACCATTCCAAAAATATGATAAATCATATAAAACAGTCTTTCACAGTAGTCAAGCAGCATATGTTATTATATAGGTCTTAATTAATTGTGTTCTTAACTATTCCTAGAGTAAAATTCAACTATCCAAGAAAAAGCCTTTACACTATCAAGAATTTATGCACACTTGTATTGAATTTCTTTTCAAGAAAGAAGAAAAAAAAAAAGGAGAGGAGGAAAAAGAGTAAGAGACAGGCCTGGGGTTGTGGCTCAGTGGTAGAGCACTTGCATAGCATTGGGCGAGGCACTGGGTTTGATCCTTAGCACCACATAAAAATGAATAAATAAAATAAAGGCATAAAAAAAGTGTTGTGTCTGTTTAAAATTTAAAAAAAAGAGGAAGAGGAGGAAGCAGAAGAAGATTGAGGAGGAGGAGGAAAGGGAAGAATACAGCCAAATGAATGTTGCCTGTAGAATTATACACTCATATGCCAAAATCAAATGTTATTTTTGGTCTAACTCATATAGGGCCTATTAGGGAAACACATGAGAAAAGGGAAGTACTAAGAAATCTCTCTTTTCCTTTTTCAAATGAAGCCCAGTTCCCTAGGATTTGTGTAACATTGATTACATAGGTACATATTTAGAGGCCAAAAGAACAGCTGTTAGCTACAATTTTTTTTTAAATGGCTTTGTGAGAATTCTTCGACTACATGCCTCAGCAATGTTACTGATACATCAGTCATACAGGGAAATAACACATTTCAAATATATTTTGGGGATATTGAAAATATATGTCTTAAATATTAAATACATCATCAAAGTATGAGCAACTATGCCATATTCCCAGGTACTTTATATTCTCTAATTGAAGAGTGGGAAAATCCTACATTAGACCACCCATTTCATGGTAATATTTTAGAAAACTGAAAAGCAGCAACCTATTAATATGAAACAGAATCATTAATTGTTTCAAGTAAATATCAAAAAGGTTATAAAAGCTATAAAAATGTAGTGAGGGCACCAAAAGTGGTAAGGTAGAAAACACTGTCAGTATATTAACTAAAATTGATGAGGAAAATAAAATAAGGTAAACATATTAAGATATAATAAAGTAAGAAAATAAGATAATATTCTCATTTGGGAGGATGAGAAGTTTCTCTAAAAGCATAAATAAAAACACTGCAGCTGTTAACCTCAGATTAAAAAAAAAAAAAAAAAACTCACAGTTATGTAGTAACTAGATGTCACTCACCTACTGGCATTTATATAATTATTTATTCCAAAAGCAAAACTATACTTCATAATTAGAAGACAAATTGTTAAGTCAATTTCACATATAAAGTGTTCCTATAATGAAGCGGTATCTAAGAAAAAGTAGTGGTTCGCTCTTCATAAAAACAACAGGTTTGGTGAATTCAGACCGAAACTTTCAGTATACACATTAGCTAATTAAATCATAAAGATGATTTTTTAAATTGATAAGCAAAATAAAGTACATTGAGGCTGAACATTAACATTATAAATATAGGAATTTGAAATTAATAAGGGTATTAAATAAACCAAAAAATGCCAAGTATACAAAAGAGATTAAGACTTGGAATTTGTTTTTTACTATAAATCTAAGAAAGAGAAAAAATAAACTTCTATACTTAATAAACCATATGGAACGACAGAAAAGTTCTGTTCTGTTCCAATACTCTTCATTTAAATTATTGAACTAGATTCAAATTAGTGGTGAGTCTCATTTACTAATAACAAAAATTAGTGTAGACTCAATTTTGTAGATACCTTCACAGATATGAAAAATGAGCATTCATGTTCATTTTCTCCTTCTTTATTCCACATACCCTTTAACAATTAACACAAAGTCAAACAAATAACCCCAAATCATTGTGACTAATCTATCAACTGTTAATAATAGCAGCAGCAGCCCCTCAGTTTTTGCTATGTGCCAGACATTATTCTCATTTCTTCAATTAGCACAATTTATCAATCAACTCAAGTACTACTATCCTTTCTAAACTGAAGTTCACAGAAATTAACAAACTTTATGAAGGTCAAATTGGCAAGAACTTGTGGAAATAAAATTCAAACCCAAACTTCATGTATATTTTATTTAATTCCAGAATCCTTATACTGAAATTGCCAGGGTGACCTTTGTCTTCCTTCTTAACAATTCAAATGGGAGTTTCTATTATTTATCTTCTTCTCAACTCTGGAATGACTTCCACAATCCACTCATTCACCAAGGCTTTAGAAGCTTTAAGAAAGGACGCCTGAATTAGAAAATCAGTTATATCACTGGGTAGTGGGAAAATTAATTCATCTCTTTTGAGTCTTCCAATGTATAAAATTAAAAATAATAAAACTTATCACACAGAATTTGTTTTGAGTATTATATGAAACAATGCATGTAAATTACAGAACAGTACAAAATAGACAGCTACAATATTACTCCAACCGTTGCAACTTCTGTCAATAGAGTTCTCTTCTAGAACAGTATTTCTAGTAAAGACTTCCTGATTTTGATGCAAGATGTTTTGGAACTGCAGCAAAGAATTTTCCCTAGTAATCTCCTGTCCTCTTTTAATTAATTCATGGTTAGGAAGAGTTGCAGTTACCTAATGCATAACGGAACTATGAAAGTTAATATCTGTACTGCCTTTCAAAATGTTTGTTATTCTACAATCACCTTGCAGTTACAATGAAGAACAAAAGGGTAACTATTTTAAAATTTTCTTGTAAGAAATTCTCCTTAGGGAGAAATTTAGTACTCGAAAATATAAAAGGCAAATAGATGGTAATTTTCTGAAAGATAAAATTGCTCTGAGTTTATTGCTTTACTGCCTTTTTAAGTAAACAATTTTGCTTCATATAAGTTCAAAAGCAAAAATAAGGCTCACCAGATTCATCTACCTCCAAAGAAATTAGTGAAAAGTTTGTTACACAAAATGCTGTATTTGACTAATTTATATACTATCATTACCTTCCAATGAGTTGGAATAGATTATAATTTATTTGCAATTCCCAGAGAAATTTTTAATTAGCAGGTGATACAGTTGCTACAGCTTTTAGAATTATAAAAAAAAGTCCATTATCTGAAATAACCTCAGAAAAAGGTATTAAAAGTAAAGAAGTTAGAGAAAGTATTCCAAAACAATAAGAAAAGATTCAAAGGTTGGGGGATCAGAAGAATGGGGAAAATATGGTGGGAACTGGGTAGGGAAGAGACAGTAAATTGCAGAAATGGAAAATGGTGACAGCAGGTGAAATTTTATGTTTGTATACAGTTGTTTTTATATCTAAACCAATTTTACTGTGTATAGTTTTGGTTTCCCTAGCCCCTCCCATTCCTAACATCTCAGGATCAAGATATAATAATCAAAGGCCTGAGAGTTTCTTATGACGCTAACCTGAAAAGGCCAAAAGTCAAAGAATAAGATCTAATCACAGTATAGGAGTGAATTGAATCCTACAGGAAACAATTGTAAATATATAAAATTTGGTTGCCTTGAAGAGACTAACCTCCAGAAATTTGAGTTATTTTAAAGACATTATGAAGGAATGTGTAAATTAACACAAAAAGAAAAGAAATAGAAATCTTTATCCCATCCTTTAAAAATGATAAAACATACTGAAGAGATTTATAAAACTTTATTGTTGAATATGTGAGGTTTTATAAAAAGGAAAATAAGCATGTGATTTAGAGACTTATTTAAAAACATGTCAACAATACAGGCATATTCAGAATCAACTAAAACAATTTTCCATATTTTCTAAAGTATTATCTATCCCACACCCCCCAGGCCTGCATTTGAATCTGTAGGATCCATCTCAATTAATATTTGGTAATAAGGTTAAAAAATCTGCATTTCAAACAGAGGTCTTCCTTGACACTAAAAGACACTGGAATTTGGACTCTTTAGGACCCCATTTTCCAAAATTTAAATGAACTATTACTATCTTCCTCAAGCAGTGACAATTACAGTTTACAACAAGAACCCAAAGGGCTGTTATCAAAATCCTGAAATGCCTGTAAATCAATAGAATTAAATGCATTTTGATGGAATTTAAATGCTCATACTTTTAAAAGTCCACATTATACCATATTTAAAACAGAATATTCTATTAACCATCATACCTTATTTTCAATCCTAAGACTATGTGTGTAATCATGGAGTAGAGTAGGGTCTTCCACATTCACAACTACATATTGGAATCTAACAGTGTTTATATATACTTGATACGCCCCAAATACTGGCTGCCTGACTGTAAATAAGTTCTTCAAATATTCTAAATAAAGAAAATTATACTGTTTCAAGGTTTACATAGCTTGTTGTATTTCTATGACCTAGAAATTTTACTGAGAAATTACAGATATGCAAAGAATACCCTCTCTATCATTATCTGGAAAGTTTCTTCTCTTTGTATTTTTGTTTTGTTATAGTTTATTTAAAATGCATTGCATTTAAGCTTAACTTACGTTAAGTTTAACTCCTTAGCAAGGTATAAAGTCATAGTAAGGCAGAATAATACAAAATGCAACAATCAACTGGTTTTAGTACTACTCAAACATCACAGGTACACTTCATTAAAATACTGCAAAACACAACTGATGTTCAAAAGTCCCCCAGGCAAGTGTAGATGAGGTGTCTTAAAATAGGTGATCATCTAACTCTAACCTTGGAGATTTGGAAAAAAAATACCAGCTCACATACAGAAAATTTCTGCTATTGTTAACAATCTTCCTTTCTTAGGTAAGGAAAATAAAGGTTATATAAAAATACATTTATGGTTATAGAGTAAAATCTACTTAAAATGCACAATTAATAAAGTGACAAATTTATAAGAATTTAGTTAGATTTTATCATAAAAACATTTCAGATTCTATGTTTTTAAAAAATTATCTTTCCCAGTGAAATAAAGCAGTTAAACCAGTAATAGTTGCCAAAAAGCACCAAGTTCATATAAGCATTACACGTGAAAAAGGAGTTGTAAATACCACTATTGATCATGGGTGATATAATCCAATAGAAGATCCAACATGTACAAAAGAAAAGATGGCTCACTTTTCATCCAATGTACCAAACAGCCATCCCCAAGTCCCCAAATTCACAGACATACTGTATTCTAATGTCTGGAGGAAAGTATAACTGAACACAGCCATGTGTGTAAGCTAAAAAGGGGGCATTCTTCCACCTAGTCCAGAAGCCATTATGCAATTATTCAGCTTCTTGAATGACATTAATTTATTGAAATTATAAAACACATAAATTCACAAGAATTTCGGTTATTCTTCTACATATACGGTTTTAATATTTGTTAAATATTTCCTAGCATACATAAAGTGACTCTTTGCTTTTCCCTTGTGTTATCCCTATAATTTGTTTCATCTGGGCCTTTGCCAAAATAATAGAAACACTAGTGAAAAGTATCAAAATGTTTGACAGAACAATTAATAAAATTAAATTACACAAAAGTCTCACTTATATTTTATTTATAAATCTCTTTCTCTCCCACAGAAACCTTTACAAAGCAATTCAGAACTTTGACTGATGTAGGTCTTCCCCCGCTTCCAAAGATTTAAATCAATAGCAAATTTCTATCAGTAAAATCATTTTTAAAATGAGAGATTAAGGATCAGAAAATCTTTACTACTTGTATTTATATTGCATTTACTTACTATTTTATCTTACGGAAACAGGATAAAAATTACTTCCAGTGACTGTATGGATTATACTAAAGCAAATCCAGCTGAACCAGATTAAAAAAATTCAACTAACACATTATCTTCAAACCAAGTTCTCTGAAGTTCCAAAAACATAGGGAACAGACTAATAATGGACAATTCTGAAGTATTTGTTTAGGTCAAAGACAAAGAATAAAGCATTTACCAAACAGTTTTTCCTAAAACAGAAATCACATTGATGTGAAGAACATAGAAATTTACAAACAAAAATACTGGGGTAATGACTTTGAATAGGATTTAAGTTCTAAGGAAACATATGTGAATGTTTCTCATTCCACCATACTTCCAGCTAATACAAGAACCAAGGTCAGGTTTATATTATGCTTCTGGCTTCACAGGTTTAGTAATAAGCTACTTAGCTTTGCTTCCTATTCATTTACACCTATAAACTAAATATTCCAAGGGTCTGAAATCCATTTCTGTTAATCCAGATAGAGCCCACACCATTTACATCTATTAAAAACTGAGGGAAAAATGTTTTAATTAAAATTTACATTGTCCTCATATTTGCCAGAAATAAAATGACAGAAAGTTTCACTATATTATTTAAATGAGCTAAAAAGTTTTTAAGTGCTGGAATATTAATCCCCTAGAAGAAAGGAGAGGACATGTATGCTTGTAATCACTCTCTCCAATAAAGGGATCAATTCCACTTTGCAACAGGTAAATTTCGAGACCTGCCTACTGGTCTCTAAATTACTCATTATATGACCACATACAACTTAACAATAGTTAACAAAAAAAGGTTAACTGTACTTTATACAATCATGAAGACCATTCATCAAAATCTAAAGCAGATTTTAAAGGCCCTTCGAGGAAAAATCTTTGTGGTTTGAATCAATTCTAATATGGAAAATTTGGCAAGGATGATTAAAACCAATTCAAATGATTTTATCAAGGAAATAGTTATAAACTCACCCTCTCTCCTCCCCAACGAAGCTTAGCTGACAGTTTTTTTAATAAGATAAAAGTAATTAGTTTATTTATTAAGTATACCACAGGTCATGTTTCAATCAAAATGTCATAAACCATAAAAATTAAGTGTCATTCTAAGTATATATTTGTTCAAAAATATTTTAAATTTCTGTTATGTATAAAGGTTCACATAAAAATGTACAAGTATAAGAAAAATCCAATATTCACAAGAGTACCATAAAGCATGGAAAATATACACAAACTAACACATTACTACAGAAACAGAACAAAAAAGCAGGATTTTTTTAAGTGGTTAATATTATCCCCTGCTCCCCTTACCCCTTCCCTCATTTTTTAGATGGACCTATAAAAAGAATAGAGAAGATTTCACTCTTGGTTGGATACTTGGAGGAAGAGGAGAAGAGCTTTATGAGGGAGAAACTACTCAGTATATGAATCCATTAAATTAATCCAGGAGAGGTTTCTTGGCAAAAAAAAATACGCAGTATCAGCAAAAATACCCACGGCTTTTTTCACCCTTTCTTTTTTGGTACTGGGGTTGAACCTAGGGGCACTGAGCTATATTCCTAGCCCTTTTATTTTTTATTTTAACACAGAGTCTCATTTAGTTGCTGAGGCTGGCCTTGAACTTGCGTCCTCCTGTCTCAGACTCCCTAAATTACTGGGATTACAGTCCTGTGCCATCATGCCTGGCTTACCTTGACATCGTGCTTTGAGAATTGAATTCAACTGACTTTTTTTGTTTTTTTCCCTCATGTTACCAGGGATTAAACCCAAGGGCTCTTTACCTCTGAACTACATCCCCAGGTCCTTTACATTTTTGCAGCAGAGTCTTACAAAATTGACCAAGCTGACCTCAAACTTACAATTCTCCTGCCTCAGCCTCCCAAGTAGCTGAGATCATTGGTGTGCACCACTGTACTCAGCTACACTCAATTTTAAAGTACAAAAAAAATTGTAAAATAGAGATCAAATGATTATATAAAGTATACATGTAGGTGTATATAAAAAAGATCTCAAACAACTTATATAATAAACAACTGAAAGATTTCAAGCAGGCAAACAAGTTCCTATATCTGGCAATAATGTGTTAGAGGACAGGTGAAAAGACCATTGCTAGACTCCATGTGATACAGATATCTAACAGCAGTAGGAAGAGCATAAGACAGGATATGACAATTAGGCTACTCAAATTAGGGCAGGCAAAGGTTTCCACTATTTGGTTTCTGTTTTTCATTTCATTTACATACATAGTTTAAACATAAACCCAGAATCTATCTAAGGGAGTCAATGACCTGACATAAAAAGGTCCTCATTATAGAAAAATTAATCTAGAAAAGGGCTTTTAAAAGTAATTCTGCTTAAAAAAAAAAAAAAAAGAGATCAAAACTTTTTTAGAGAGGAATATATACATAAGCTATCTAGTTATTTAAGTAATAATTCTTATATGTATGAAATAAAAAGGGTTAATATAATTGCAACTGAATGCCGTTTCTTAAAAATGAAGAAATTAGTCTAACATTTTTGACAGCAATGAGTTCCTCTCTTATCTTAAGGGTCATATATACAAGAGTATTTAAGGGTGACTTCACATTCTCAAGTACCTATCTCAATCACTGAGTGATATTAGAATCAACTGCTTAAATATCAAAACACTCTTTTAAAGAAAATATTGTCTATTTGCCCTTCTTTAACTGTAAACCAATATAACTAAGCCTAAATTTCATTTGACAACAATTTTTCAAATAACTTTAGCAATTCTCTCAATATTTCATAGACCTTATAAAATTTTATATCTTTTACAATATCTGCTACTTTATCTTATAATTCAACTAACTAACTACTCTTATCTCCTGCACTAATAAAATCCTAATCCAAATTATCATTTACCTTTTTCTGGACTTTTGCAGTGCTTCCTAACTTTACTCCCTATTTCCAATGGCCCAGAGTTGGGCAAAATACAGATAATGTTTTCTCTATCTTTCACACAGTAAATCAAATAAACATTTTAAAAATCTAAACCAGACCCTGCACAACACTATCCAATGACTTTCCATCATACTTATACTTTCCTGCATGTACTGGCTTAAATGTCATGTCCTAAGGTAAGTCCATCTATCAAACTGAAAGAAAATCCACTTGCAAACCCCCAACAAGTCTACCATTTCTTCTAAGTTTCCATTGTATGTACCACTACCAGGTTACATATGTGCTTGTTTAGTGTCTCCCCAAACCTCCCACTATATGCATATCTCAAAATGTCCAAAGAATAGGGCTTTTGTCAGCTAGATTCAACATCTAGAACAGTGTTTAACCCATTTGAGATATTCCATAAATAGAGCAATTCAGTGAATATACTGTTGTCATATGTCCATAAAATCCAACAATCAGTAGCAAATAACAGATTGAGTAGCAAAGGCCTGAACACAACAGACAAAAATAAACAAAGAAATATAACATTGTTTTGTGACACAACAAGTTTTGCTTCACTGTGTACTCATAAAATATACCGTTATCAAACCTCCTATGTATCAGAAAGTGAACGGCACACTGAAAGCAGTATTCCTACAGGCCTAGTCTTAAGAATGTTTTAAAAAAAAATTAAATCTGGTGGAAAATCAGCTGAATTAATTACACAGTTATGGTGACCATGAAATCAACTAAAACTCCTAAGGATTCTCCATACTAGGGGAAAATATAAAACTTTTTAAGAATGCTCCTAAATTAAAATATCCCCTGCACCTTTTTCACCACATACTGCACCAAATTCAACCCATAATAGTATTCCTGAACTGATGTTTTGAACATTAATGTAATTCACTGTACTAGCATTTAGATTTCCTGATAATCCACATGTTACCCAAAAACAATTTTTTTTGGAAAGTTTCCATTGGACCATTATTATCCTAATGGACTAATAAAATAATAAATCAAGTGACTTACTTCATGTAAAATTGCTCTTGTTTGAAAACTTCAAGCACAAAAATTCAAAATTTAGTAGTATATATTTCATCAAATAGAATTTTAGAACTAGAAGAAATCATATTCATGCATTTTATTTTATAAACAACTAAATTAAGCTAAGTATCATTCTAAAATCCAGGGAGACAGTCATGACAAAACAAATATAATTCCTACTCTACCAGAATATACAGAAATGAAGACTTAATTAAATTAAATAACAGGAAGTTATAAGGAAATAACAGGAAGTTATAAGAAAATACTAGGGAGACACAAACTAACATATCTATCTACTGCCCTTATTTTGAATCTAGGGAAAGTGATCACCCCAAAACATTCAATGTTAGGAAAAAATTTCAAGGTTCTTAACACATTTCCCCCCAATATTACCATTTCATATTTCAAAATTTAGATTTTGAATGTCTTCTGACTTTAATTCACAAGACATATAAAACATTATTTTAAGAAATTCACCAAAATTTAATACAATTGTAAACTCAAAATATTATAATATTCTAGTCACTGATTATTCCTAAAATGAAAATCCAAAGCATTAAGAGAAAAGATGGGCCATCCAAGTCTCACTTCTAGATCCTGATCAAAAGTAATTTCTTAGGGATTTAGCTCATTGCATTTAAAACTATCCCAAGACTAATATCACATGTGCACTTTGTACCTGTGTGATGGAGAAGGAGCTTCAAATTGAGGCACTGTGCTATCTTCACTGACAGGAGAATATAAGCCACTCATTTCCTGAAAGTACAATTATTTGAATTAAAACAGATACTCCAGACAGAAAATGTATAAATAAAAAAAATAGGCTACTGGGAACCAAATTATATTGTTATATTGCATTCATGTACAAATATACAACAACAAATCCCACTATGATGTAAAATTATAATATATCAATGAAAAAATAATGCTATTTTTTATGGCTTTATTTTATTTGTTTACATTTATGTGGTGCTGAGGCTTGAACCCAGGGCCTCATGCTGCTAGGCAAGCAGTCTACCACTAAGCTACAGCTCCAGCCTGACATATTCCTTTTTAATCCTGGGTTTTCATCAGTCTCTTTTTGTCTCAACATTCTTATTTCCCAACGATTCCTCTCCACAGAATACCAAAGTAAAAATAATCTGAAAATGAAAGGCCAATCTTTTCTGTAGTACATATTATTAAAGAGCTATGAATTCTCTAATAACATTGTTCATCCATAATAAAGCCAAGATGGACAAAGCAAAACTACATATTTGAAAGAAAACATGCAGCACACTATGAGAACAGTGAAACAGCTAATCATCCATCCAGGTGATGACCTAGTGATACATATTAGGATAAATATGATGGCAAGTTTCAAGGCTTTAAAGTACAAAAAAAAAAAAAAAAAAAAAAAAAAAAACCCAGGTTGTGCAATTCTCTACTTTAAAATATTTCTACAAAAGTAAGAAAAGTTAACACTCTTCTTGATTAAAATATTAGCTGTGTTTAACAATGCATTAAATTCTAATTTTTGATCATTAAGCCAGGAAAAGGCCTCTTGATCAATGATTATCACATAAATTATGTCTCAGAATCATTTTGACAACTAGCCTCCTTTTTTATGTGCTACATTTGATTAATGAAAAAACAGCATATTTGAAGTCACCACTAAAATGCATGGGTAGAATTATTTTTGGCTAACTCAGGCTTAGGTCAAGCATACATCCAAACAAGTACCATAAATATAGCAAATTGAGAATGTCACATGATACACTAAACATCTACTAAACATTGAATCCATATCCTTTAATATGATCTATACATCAGCAAAAGAATTATGTGAATAATTTTAAAAACATACTAAATTTAAACACAGCAAAAGCAATAACTTTACATCATGGCAGCCTATAAACTTTACAAGAATCTTCCAACAGATTCTATAAGTAAACTATGTTTATTTAAAAAGTTTCCAGAATACTGGAACTGCAGATAATAGATATGTAATATTTGTTACTTTCTTTATAATTAAGACCAGTCCCATAAATTTACTATGGCAATACAAAGGAAAAGTGATCATTTCATAAAACTGAAAATTTTCTAGAGATCTGAAAAATTCTTGATATCTTACTTCCACTCTTTTAATATCCTCTTCCAAAACACTTAGTTCCTTCTGGATCTGTTCCAGTTGCTGCAGATTAAAGAAAAAGAAAAAAAGGCCTAAACCAAACCACACTGGTATTACCATATTCACAAATTAACTGTACATTTGGCAAATGATTTCTAGAAAACTGGAAATTAACAGCAAATTGGAGGAATGAAGAATTATCAAAAACAAACAAATAAAACTCACAGCTGTAAGTTTCAATGTTAAAATGCAAATGGGGAGTTAGTCTTTAAGAAAACACTACGTTGTATTTCTTTAACCCTTTTCACCCCATCATCCCAGATGTGAAACATAAATAAAGCTTAAATAGCATATAATATACAACACCAGTAAGAATATACTTATAATGATGTTAATGAGAATTATTTAATAGACTGAAACACATACACTCTAGATCATGATTTCAACTATTTTAATACACCTGTACCAATTTCACTGAAATATTCACAGAATTGAAAATCTGGGAACTAATGAGTTAGTACAACAGGGACTGACTTTACAATAATAAGAAAAATGAACAATGATAATAAGTGGATTAAAAATACAAGATATTCAAAGATATTTCATATTATCTAATTTAATGATTAAAATTTTAAAATTCTGCATGTCAATTGTTCACCCTTTGAGTAAGTAGAAGAACTGGAAGCCAAATCAAGACATCCATCAGAGCTAGCCATCTCGCTCCAAAACTCAAGCTGTTAGCAACTATGCTATAGTACCTCTTGAAAACAGCTCTTTGTTATTTCTTTATTGACTGCTAAGGGTTAACAGGTTTTTAAAAAATTTATTAGCATTAACATGTTCTTTTCTGTGACAATACAGGCACAACTGGTAATCTAATTGACAACGTTAATTTAAATATTTACCAATTTTAGGTACTTTCCTAAGCACTGAAAACAGCAGTAGAATGGAGGTTGGAGGGTGAATAACTAGATAACTTAAATTAGATCTGAAATTAAAATTAAATCAAAGACTTAACCTTAAAGGACTAATAGAATTTGTCCAAGTGGAAAACAGTGGGAAAAGACAGAATAATTACATATGTGAGGGTTCAAAAGCTATGAGCAAGGGAAATAACAAAGTACAAAAAAAGTGAGTAAAATTGCCCAAAATCAATCCATATAATCAGAAAGGATAAGAGAAGAGTCTGGGTAGTAAGGAACATCAATCAATGTTAAAGAGATTAGCAAAGGAGGAAGCGTTATGAACTGGAAGGGCAAGAAAGCAAATGGAAGCCACGAAACCCAAGGAAAAGACAGTATATTATTAGAGAAATCCGGGGTTAAAAAAAAAAAAAAAAAAAAGTGATTAGCACTGCCCAATGCTTTTACTCATCCATCTACTTTAATAAACTTTCCTCCATCTTAAAATTTGTCACATAATACTACTACCTTAACTAAAACATTCTTCTTCCTTGAAGATAACTGTCCTAGAATTCTTTCAAATAAAGTTGATCAACTGAGAAATTCTTAATGTGCATTGGTCATAGGACTTCTACTTTCTTCACTGTCATTTCCTGTGATTAGTTTTCCATCCTAACATAAGACACTACTCTTGTCTAGCTCATATTAGGTAGCTAAATCACTCTCTACTCATTTTAGTCAACCATAACTATCTGTTTTACCCTATCATCATTAAAGGTTTTTGGCTCATGACCATTTACAATCCCAGTGCTTCCAAACTCTAATTCTGCAAAGCACACTCATGGTTGTCTTCTTAATATTTTCATTTAATTACTTTGAAATGTTCTACTTCTAAAATTTTATTTAAACAAATGCTTTCTTCTGAGGGATCTTTAGTATGACTGTGTTAAAAAATATGTCTAAAAGAAAGGATGTAGGTCAATGTAATGTCACCATGACAGCAAACATAGCTTATATATAATGCACGACTGAGATCAAATTAATATTTTAAATAACTTCTAGACTTGAAATGCCAGAAAAAAAAATTCTAGTGTCACCTGAAATCACAAATATTTAACTCTAATTTCCTTTTCTCTGAGATAACATCTCATCTTCCTAGTGCCCCAAAGCTTTTGTGTATAATACTGCTGCTATCACATATAAAGACCAATATAAAGAAGGTGAGCTATATGAAACTGCCAATATTTGAACTTTTTCTTTCTTTCTTTTGGATACCAGGAATTGAACCCAGGGGCACTTAACCACTGAGCCACAGTCTTTCTTTTATTTTATTTTTAAGAGACAGGGTTTCAATAAGTTGCTGAAGCTGGCTTTAAATTCAAAATCCACCTGCCCCACCCTCCTGAGCCACTGGAATTACAGGCATGCACCATTGCACCTGGCTCAAGCAATTTTTATTTTTAAAAAACAACAATTTCATGAGATTTATTTAAAATGAAACAACTAAGGTATGAGTGCTGTCCTGATGAACACATTATATAATAATATGCATCCATCATAAATATTATATATAATATATTCATCAGTAAACCAAAATGATATAACTTATCTGTGAGTCTGAAAATTTGTCAGCTAAGAAGTAGTGAAGGCTGGGATTGTGGCTCAGAAGTAGAGCGCTTGCCTAGCACATGCAAGGCCCTGGGTTCAATCCTCAGCATCACATAAAAATAAATAAATAAATAAAATAAAGATATTGTATCCAATGACAACTAAAAAATATTTTTTAAAAAAAGTAATGAAAAGAAAAAGAAGTGAGAAAGAATGAAAACTGCTTAAAAAGTATTTATTGAACTTTACATATATTTCACTTCAAGATGAGATTCTCAAAATTATTAGAGTATCAAATCAAAACAATTTAGTACTAGTAAACGGAAGAAAGACAAAAGACAAATAATTCAAAAGAGGTGGAAAAAAGAATTAATGGCTATATTCACTCTGCAAACATCGTAACTAGAGAATCAGAACCTAGAATAAAAGAATGAATAAAAGTACAAGAATACTGGAGCAACAATAAGAAAAGCCCATGAAGCCAAACTATTATTATCTAAATGAAAATGAACCACAAATTGGACATGACTCTAATTTGTCTTAACAATGTCATGGAGTTTGGAGTTACTGAAACTATAATATATAAGACAAAGAACTAAGACAATGCTACTTCAGAGGATGGTCTTAAAAGCATCAATAGCAAGCACTCTTAACAATGTCAAAAGCCAAAAGAAAATTTATAGAAACATTTAAACAAAGTGCAAAAGAGCTTCAGAAATGCTTATTAAGATGAAAATAGGGGGCTAGGGTAATTTATATTAACAGTGGTACAGCGCTTGCCTGGCACATGTGATAGACACTGGGTTCAATCCTTGGCACCACATAAAAAATAAATAAAGATATTGTGTCCATCTACAACTAAATACATATTTTTTAAAAGATGAAAATGTGAAGAATTCAAAATTTTTAAATTCCTGTATTATTGATATCGCCTTTGGTGCAGGTAGGTATCTTTGGTACTCATTGATTTGACCTTCACTACTAGTTTGATAAAGATATGTTTCAGCATTAAACTTATTACCTGAATTTTGGTTTTTAGAAGGCAATATAATTTGGAATAAATTATATGTAATTATTCCAAATGAACAAAAGAATACATTATTACACTTTAAGGGGAAAAAGCTGGTAAAGAATAGCAAAATTTTATGTGCATTAATTCTAAAAAAAAATTACAACCAAAAATGAAGCTGAGGAAGTACACACTTCAGGAAGCCAAAACCCTTACTGTCCCATACCACCATCCTCAACCACACATGCCCTTAATAATCTAATGGCAGACTTGATTTCAAGACTTCCTTCAACCCTCCCAGATAAATTTTCTCTTAAAGATCAGAAGAAAACAGAATAAGCAAGAACAGAAATAAATAAATAAATAGAGGGGACAAGTTATAAGGTGGTTTACTTAAAAGCAAATGTAAATGGATGTTAACACCAGCACTCTGTGATAAATTACAAAGGTATGATGTAAAACTAGTGCAACCGCTGAAAAACTATACAAAGTAATGCACTCAAAAACATTAAGAGATGATTCAAATTAGAATTCTGAAAAAGAGATCAAAAATCCACAAGGAAAGAAAAGGGGAATGAGTGATAGAAGGAGAGAGAGCGACAAGGAGGAAAGAAACAAAACAATAATAAAATGGCAACCTTAAGCTATAGCATTTATATTAACTAAATGACCTAAATACACAATTAAAGACAGAGACTCACAATGGATTAAAAAAAATAGTCCAAAACTCACCTCAAATATAATGATTTAGTAACTAATATAATAAGAACACTTAAAAATCAGTAAGCAAGCAGAACATTTTCTCCACAGAGCAACTTTACACTGTACCATGCAACTGCAGAAAACATATTCTTTTAAACACAAATATTTCAAAATCTAACCAATTAACATCTGGTATGGTAGATACATAAAAAGGAATAAAAAGGTATTTTTATTATATATTTGAAAAAGAAATGTATAAGAAAAAATAAGATAATCCTCATGTTAAAGTAATAAGTTGTTTATTTCTAATCCACAGGCCCAAGAAAAAACTGTAATGAAAATTAGAAACTCTTTTGGAATAAACAACAAACAAAATATTGTACCAAAATCATTAGATCTAACTAAATTAAAAAGAAAAGAAATTATGGCCATAAAATTTCCAAGAATACAAGTAACAATAAATGTTGGCTGAATGTGGGGAAAAGGTTCACTCATACATTGCTGGTGGGACTACAAATTGGTACAACCACTATGAAAAGCAGTATGGAGACTCCTCAGAAAACTTGGAATGAAACCACCATTTGACCCAGTTATCACATTCCTCAGCATAAACCCAAAGAACTTAAAATCAGCATACTAACAGTGACATGGCCACATCAATGTTTATAGCAGCTCAATTCACAGTAGCTAAACTATGGAACCAACCTAGATGCCCTTCAACAGATCTATGGATAAAGAAAATGTGGTACATACACACAATGGAATATTATTCAGCCATAAAGAAGAATGAAATTATGGCATTTGCTCATAAATGGATGAAACTGGAGATTATCATGATAAGTGAATTAAGCCAATACCAAAGTCAAAGGATGAATTTCTCTCGGATATACACATGATAACTCACAATAAGCAGGGGACTGGGGGAACAGAAGGACACTGGATTAGATAAAGGAAAATAAAGGGAAGTTGGGAATAGAAAAGACAGTAGAATGAATTGGACACAACTTTCCTATGTTCATATATCAATACACAACCAGTGTAAATCCACATCATGTACAACCACAAGAATGGGAAGATTACCCCATGTATGTTTGATATATCAAAGTAGATTCTACTGTCATGTATAATTAAAAAGAATAAAAAATTTTAAAAAAAGAAACTATGGCCATAAACGTCTACATGAGAAGAATGATATGTGCATCCAATTTGAAGAATTAGAAAGGAACAAGGAAATAAAACTAAACCAAGTAGAAAGATAGTAATAATAAGAATCATAAATTTAAAAAATGGGAAACCAACATGAGAGAGAGGATAAAGTCAAAAATTGGCTCGTCAATGAAATTCACAAAACTGATCCATCCCTGGCAAGAACTGGTCAAGGAAAAAAAAAGGAACATAGTATCAGGAATGAAAGGGCATCACTAAAAATCCTGGGGACCTAAAAACCTAAGACTATAAAGACAATCTCATGCCAATATGTTTTAAATTATGATAAAGCAGACAACTCAAAGTAAGTATTACATATCAAAAGTAATATACAATATAAAAACCTAAAAACCATATACACTTTCATCTACATGAATCCATAATTATAAAGTTCCTGCAAACAAATCATAGGTGTATGACTTCTCCAGCAAGATCTTTAAATTCAACAAAGACATTGATCCTAGACTACACAAATTCTTCCAAGAAACAGCAAAAGAGGGCATAACTTCCAACTCATCTGACAAAGCTAACATAATCTTTATAGAAAAACTGCACAAGATCAGCGTAAGAAAAAAAAAATTCCACAAACTCATTTACGAACATAGATGGAAAAATCCTAACAAAGTATTAACAATCCAAACTGTGTAGAAGAACATATGCATAATGAACAAGTTTGGTTTCCACAAAAGGATGCAAAGAAGCTCATTCAATTGTCCTGATGGGGTTTCCTAGAATTATAAACATTCTAAGAAAGGATACCCCTGGGTTAATTGAAATGGCTGTCGCTTTAGGTGCAAAATTAGATTGACTTTCTAATATTAAATCAATATAATTATCTACATTAATAGAATGAAAAAAGAAAAATCAAATGATTGCCTCAGATGCCCAAAAATTTTGGAGTGTACTCAACTACACTCATAATTAAAGCAAAGAAAATCCTCTTAGCAAATTGGGAATAGAAATTTATTTCTTTGAATGATTAAAAAGTACCTACAAAAAACCTACAGAAAACATCATACCTAATGGAGACACGTCGAATGCTTTCACTTTGAGATCAGCATCAAGACTAGGATGCCCAGCTATCACCACTTCTATTCATCATTGTACCGGATGTCCTAGCCAGCAGAGTAAGACAAGAAAAATAAATGAAAGATATAAGGATCATAAAGAAAGACACTAAACTCTTATTATTTGCAGATTATGATGTGTACACAGAAAACATAAAAGAATCTACAAATAAACTAGAATTAATGAAAGTTTAACAAGGATGCTGAGTATTTTAAAAAACTGTATGTAAAAATCAACTGTATTTCTACATACCAGCAGCAATAAGAAACTAAAATTAAAGACACAGACATCATTTATAATAGCATCAAAAATGACTAAATCTAAAATAGAGATATGCAAGACTGATACCCTAAAAAATATCAAAACTTTAAGATATTTTTAAAGACCTAAATATAAATAGAAATACCATGTTCATGGATTAGAAGACACAATTATTGTAAAGATACATTCTCCCAAATTTATCTACAAAATAATCTCAATAAAATCATAGCACGTTTACCATAGAAATATATTAGTTGATTCTAAAATTAATATACAAATACAAAGAGCCATGAATAGCCTCGTTTCCTGAAGAAAAAAGAAAGTAATTTAAAATTCTAGTAATCAATAAAATGTGGTATGTCAATGGATAGACAAAAACAGTGAAACAGAAAAGACATCCTAGAAACTCACATGCATATATGATCACAGGATGTATGACATAGGTGAAATGTCAAAGCAACAGTTAAAATGATGAACTTCTTAATAAAAAAGAATGCTTTGGACAGCTGAGTGTCCAAATGAAAAGATCCCTATACATGATATCATACACAAAAATAAATCTCTAAGCAGAGTATAGATCTAAATGTAAAAGAAGAAAAAAAGCTTCAAGTGAAAGACAATATCAGAAAATATCTTCATGAACACAGGTGAAGGAATCTTTACAAAAGACACTCTAACAGGAAAGATAAAATGACCATGTTGGAAATTTGTTAATAAATGTAAGACAGTGAAAAAAGCAGCCCAATTAGAAGAAAAGATATTTGTGACAGATAAGTCTGATTAAGATTTTATGTCTAGAATATATAAACATCAAGCTAGTAAATAAAAATCAAAACAGAAAAACTACAAAATGTCTTAAATAAGTAGTACTTTTGACACAGACTATTTTTTAAAAACTCCATCTGGCTAATAAATAGGTGCTCAACCTCCTTAGTTATCAAGGAAATGCAAATTATAACCCCAGAGACAACAATGCATACCCCCCAAGGTCAACTAAACTGGAAAATGTCTACTGATACCAACTTCTATCAAAAATACAGCACAACAGAAACCCTCATGCACTGTTTGTAGGAGGAACAACTAATACAACCTGCTTAGGAAAACACTGTTGCATTATTAAATTTGAAGATATGCATACCCTATGACTCATTGATTCCATTTTAAAATATATCCCGTACATATATGTATGCTAATACATACCTGGATACACATTGTTATTATTAAGTACCATTGTTTATGAACAACCTAAAACCGAAACAACCCAAATGTTCATAAACATCTATTTTATGAAAACAGGCCATATCCATTTAAAGAAACACTCTGCAACAAAATCAACTATAGTCATAAACAATACTATGGATGAAATTTAACACTGAGTCAAAGAAGAAAAAAAAGATTACATACTGCACAAAAACATTTATACAAAGCTCAAATATAGAGAGACATATAAATACTTAAGCAGCAAAATACTAAAGAAAGGCAATAGACTGCTGTAAATATCAGGATATTGGTCACCTAGTAGATAAGAAAGAAGGTCATAGTCTGAAAATGGTACAAGGTAAGCAATTTTAGGAGTCCCAGCAATATTCTGCTTAATCAGGACAGCAATTACACAGATGGTCACTCTATTTTAAATTAATTTATGCACTTTTCTGTGTTTTATTTCATGTAAAAGTTTAATTCATTTAAATTCTAAACAAAACCAAAAAGTAACTAAGACTTATCAAAATATTCTATTCAAAAAAGTAGTACCCCAAATGCCCAAAAGTCTGTTTGGTAATTAAATCAAATGAAATACAAAGCAATTGTTCAAACTGGTTTTTATGTGAGACCCAAAGTCCTTTTGTTCAATTAAACCTGAAGGAAGACAAAAAGATGATAATCTCAATACATTTAAACATTAAATGCTATGATACACAGATTTTAAGATAGCCTCCAAAGATCCTCCTTTCTTGGATATTCACACCCTCGTGTAACTACGGAATAAACCAATGAGTTTCAAGTGTGGAAGGGAAAATGAGTCTAAAGTCTAAAACAAACAAAAAAGAAAAATACAAAATAACTGCAACCCTATTTCACATTCTGTTTAAAAGAAGAGGTATGCATAAAATATAAAAAAACTTATCATTTTTTAAAGAATTTTCTATAGCAAAAAATGTTGAGCATACACATGTTGGATTACTTTTATTACCATATATTCAAAAATTTTTAGCTTTGCCAAAGTGTAGTCCAAGGATTATGAATTTCAAAATCATGGGGCTTGTTAGAAATGCAGATTGTCAGGCTTCAAAACGACCCCCTTAATGAGAACTTGCATTTTAACACATCCTTGAGTGATTTTCATGTATACTGTAGTTTAAGAAGTACTATGCTACAAACATTTAAACAAATGAATGACTAGACATCATCCCCTCTCCCACCCAAAGGAAGGGGTGGGGGAACACACAGACTCAAAAATCTTAAAAATACAATGAAGATGCTTCCATAAACAGACATTACAATCATAATTGTTGATTTAGCAAAAGTTAAGGGTAAGACAAATACAGTCTCAAATCACATTGAGTATTTAGCTATCATCACTAGCAAAATCCAGACAAATATAATCTGAATCAACTCAGAAAAAGTTAAGAATAGGACACAAAGAATAACCAAAAGAAGGAACAGTAAGTTCTGGCAATGTACACTTAGAATATTTCATCAAATAAAAACCTATTTTTTTATTTTCAAAAAGAAGATAGTCAAGAACACAGAACATAATAGTTATGCTTTATTCTAAAGAGTAAAAAGTGCCCAAATATAACAACTTTTAAAGTAAAAATATCAGAGATTTGAGATAGTTTAAGACTTTAAAGAAATACACAAGATATCAGAGTAACTATTGTATGCTATGCAAATTCTGTTTGACTTTTCCATATTTTATACATTTGTGAAAATGATTTGAGAAATGTTATGTTAAAAAAGAACACTGGTTTTAAAACAGTTAATATAAAGCTTTTTTAGCTACTCTGCATGACTTAGACTTTCCAAGTTCTAAATATGCGGCTATGTTTTACTTATTTTCCCCACAAGCATTTTTTTTTCTGTAAGAAAAACTGTTAACCCTGAAGGCTTTAATTACATTTCCCTAAATTTTCTTTCCATGATAAAGAGTAGTCTATAATTTGATAATTCTTTTTTAATACCTTTATTTTATTTTATTTTTTTTTAATTTTATGTGGTGCTGAGGATCGAACCCAGTGTCTCACACATGGCAGGCAAGCGCTCCACCAGTGGGCCACAACCTCAGCTGTCATTTGATAATTCTATCCTCTCTTTTTATAGCTTTAAGGTTAATCATTAGTGTAAATCTTTCCGAAAACTTAAAGCACATCTCCAAAAAAGGATTAAAAAAATCAAATTTTTACAGTAAAACAAAGCCTAAGAAAATGTCCTGAAAGTCAATGTTTTTAAGTATTTAAATATTTCATTAGAATGAAATATTTTTCTAAAGAAAAGTCAACAATAGTACATAAAATATTATGTAAAACACAAAATAATATACCTCTCTTTTATTTCTTCTTGCAACCTTGAGGAATTCCATAAGAATCTGTAGCTGAGCTGCATGTGATTCCTACAACAAAAAATTGTAATTGTTCTTTTAAAAATATCACTTTGAATTCAGAGTTATCACTAAAACCACAGTATAACCAACATTGAGCAACTTTACACACTCATTTCAATTAGTCTACTGCTTCTAGCTAAACGGTTTTCCCACTTCTTGGCTGACATTTCAAAAAGCAAGCAATTTTCCATGAAAATAACTGATGTTAATTTTAAGAAACATGTGTTCTACATGTTGAAGAATATATTTCTGGGCAATGGCTTCTCTTCCACAGTCAAATATCAAGACAAAACTCACAGAGGAACTAACAATTTCTTGACATAAAAATCAATCTTCCCATAAAAATTTCCTTTTGCAAGGGTCAGCATAATACAAAGAAATTCATACTTTTCAAAAGCCAAATTTACCATTATCTACTCAGTGGGTGTGAGAATTAATATATTTTTGTAGAACATGTTAGCCAAAACCAAACATTTGGAAACACGGTTTCTATCATAAATGGTGGGTGTGCACAAACACATAAATGCACACCTACCATTTATGATAGAAACCATGTTACTCCTAATTAGTAACTGAAACAAAGATGAAACTAGAAGTGATAATTGTAAGCCTTGACATTTACTATATATCAAAACATAAAAAATAAATATTCACATTTTCCATTAAAACTTCCATTTATCTGATCATGAAACAGAATCATCTGGGGCATTTGTTAAAATAGAGTCAGGGTCAGATTTTAGAAATTCTGATTCTCTTACTCTAGAAAAGATCCCAGGAATCTGTTTAATAAGGGTCCAGATGATAAAAATAAGCCCATTAAAATCTGAAGAATCACTAATATGTAATACATACTTAAAAAATAAAAAAAAAAAATCACAAGCACTTCACACTCATTCCCCAAATTTATCTATTCTTCTGGGGAGAGGGTGGGGATCTTTGCACTTAAAAGCATAAGCAATGAAACAGACCAATAAAAATTTTAAGTTGAGGCAAACAAGGAGAGATAAAAACAAAAACTTATAATCACAGTAGAATATTAAAATTAGAAAAACACAACTGAATTAATGTTTTACAATTAAATAAATTTTTAAAACATGGTAACATGAAGATGATCTTTTTATATTTATTATGAATGAATAATTTGGTCCTTATGCTTTTATTTACAGAGTACATCCTCCCAAGCACTGGGAACTCTACAGTACCTTCTCAACAGAACATCTAGCATGTTTAGGGAAGAAATGTTTCTACTTGCATAAGACTTTCCAAATAGAATAATACAGGAGTGTTATTTTTGCAAAGTAGAATTACTATAGATAATGATAATACACTACACATTATTCAAAAAAGTAAAAAACAAAAAAAGAGAATTTTTAATGTTTTTGTCACAAAGAAATAAGTCTATTAGAAAATAGAGGTTTACTCTGTGATCTGAACATTACACAAGGTATGCACATATCAAAACACATGGAAATCCATAAATATGTACAATTTTCATGTTGAGTTTAAAAATAAATAGAAATATAAAAGTAAAATAAAAAACTGAAAAGGTTTTATCTAGGCAGCTGATACAGAGTGATAAAAAACTAGGGAATGCTAATTTTTGCTATAAAACTTATTTATTAATAACATCTGACATTATAAATTAGACGTGTTTATGACTTATTTTAAGAGTAAGGGAAGGAAGTGGAAGTAATAAGCCAAGGGGAGAGAAAGAAAAAGAAGAAAGAATGTTCCAGATGTGATAAGTCAAGAATTCTGGGATTTCAACCCAAATACTACCTAATTTTAAGAGTGGGTTCCCTGCTGCTTGACTTCAGATTCCCTATCAATAAAAATGAACAGGTAACCTTTCTCAAACTAAGAGTCATTTTGTCATACCTTATATATGACAAAACAATTATTCAATTTTTCTTTATATCAACAAATTATTTTCCTTAAATCTAATTCAAAACAAAAAATTTAAAGAATATTCCAGTTGCAAAGTCAACAGCAGCCTACACACTGGGTTACAGATCCATAGTATATATGGCACAGAAGGTTTCAGGAAATTCATTCACAAATATTCAACCTTCCATATTTCTCTTTCATACAAATGATCTGCTTACCAGGCATAACTCTACTTCTCTTAATAGTTCTCACTTGTTCTTTACATGATAGGAGGAAAAAAAGGCTTTTACTTAACCAGAAGTTTACCTGGCTGAATGGTCCTGGGGCATAAAAGCCTCTGCTGTTTGGTAAAGTGAACAGCTCTAAATAAAGACTAGGTACTGAATCTTCTTACAAGTGAAGGGTTTCCCAATTCTATGTGTTCAGTACAGTGGAGGATATAAAACTAAGAGATCCAATAATGGAAGGAAAACTGAAAAATCCGTAATCACATTAGTAAACTAATATAATTTTCTCTGTACTAGATAGGGTTTTTTGTTATAAACTGATTTTAAAATAAATTTTTTAAGTAGAAAGAAGATATGAAAACCTGATTAAAAATTAAATATAAAGAACATAAATATATCTGTTATGGTTTGGATGTGAGGTGTCCCCAAAAAGCTCAAGTGTGAGACAATGCAGGGTTTAGAGGAGAAATGATTGGGTTAGGACAGCCTTAAGCAGTGAATCAATCCCCTGATGGAGTTAACTGAGTGGTAACTGAAGGCAGGGAGGGAGTGGCTAAAGGAGCAGTCATTGGGGATGTGCCTTTGGGTATATATTTATCTGGTAAATGGAGTCTCTATCTCCTTACTCTTCTATCACAATGCCACACTCTTCTATCACAAAGTTCTGCCTCACCTTGAGCCCTGAGGAAAGCAGCCAGCCAGCCATCTATGGACTGAGACCTCTGAAATGATGAGCCCCCAAATAAATTTTTTCCTCCTCTAAAATTGTTTTTGTTAGGTCTTTTAGTCACAGGAGTGAAAAAGTTGACTAAAATAAAACTCAAAACAATCTAAGAATACATGTGCTTCAAAGCATGAGAAGAATATTTGTAAAAAGTCACAAGAGTTCATAGAATAAAAACTAAAATTTGGAAGAACTACTATCACAGATAACACTTTCATAATACAAAACTCATGTTAAAATAGGAACAGGGCTGGGGTTGTAGTTCAGTGGTACAGAGCTTGCATGGCATGTATGAGCCACTGGGTTCAATCCTCAGCACCACATAAAAATAAAATAAACCAAAAATAGATATTACAAAAATAGGAATAGATCTATTTCAGATTAAAAGATAAAAGTTGTTCCTACAGTTTCAACAAAAAGTATATGAACTCAAAAAATATATTATTATCAGATGCCACTAAAATGAAAGTAATTCAAGCAGCAATTGAGCCCCAACTTAGGTATAAGTCCTGATTTAGACCCTCCCCCCAAAAATCAGTCTCTCATCCTTTCTCCCTGATAAAGAAAAATAAGACTGTTCAGGAAAAATATATGTTAACTTCTTTAGTCTCTATACCACTCATGAATGTAGAACATATAGGACAGAATTTTTAAAAAATTACAAGACATGAAAAGTAGTAGAAAAATCAAAGGATAAAAAGGTTATAAGTAAATTCAGATAACCCAGATGCTAAATAAGCAACAAAGGACATTAAAATATTCCTATAAGTTGGTAAAAAGTTGAGAGGGGAAGTGGACAAAATGAGCAAAGGATACAGAATTATAGAAAAGAAATGAAAGAAATGTAACTATTAGAAATGAAAAAATTAAACGAAAAATGTGTCTGATTTTTAAGGAAAAAACACTAAGACTGGGGGTGTGGCCCAGTAGTAAAGTACTTGCAGGGTCTCTCCCGGGGTTCCAGAAAGAAGGGCAGAGGTAGGAGGGAAAGACACAGAAAATACTGCATGAGATTAGAAGCAGACTGGACACAACAAAGGAAAGGAATAAAGAACTCAAAGTTCAATATGTATCAATCTGATCCACAGAATAAATCTAAATGTACATATAATTAATTTATTTTGTTGTATATTTATTTATTTTATTACTTTATATAAGTAAAAACATAAGAACAGAGCATCAGGAATATGTGATTAATGAAATTTTATAATAATATATTACTAAAAAATCAAGAGAAAAAAAGAAAACATAGTGCTGAACAAAATGGTTGTTAATATTCACTGAACAAAATGGTTGTTAATATTCAAACAGTAGATATTTCTATTCCATGATACACAACCAGAATAACATAAAGAAAATGAAACCTAGGAGTATCATAGTCACACAGCTGAAAACCAATGTCAAAAAGAGAATCTTAAAAGCAGCAATAAAGAAAAGGGGTGTATTATCTTTAGTAAAACAGTAAAAATGATTGCTGATTTCATCAAAAACAAAGGAAGCAAAAAAAAAAAATGAAGGTATTGTTAAAGTGGTAAATGAAAAAAAAAAAACCTCTAGGCTTCTAAATATAGCAAAAAAAAAAAAAGCAACTATACAATAAAGAGTAAAGAAAGTTACACAGATAAAGGAAAAATGAGCCAGATGAAAGCCCAGATCTAAGGGGGGAAAAAAAAAAAAAGAAAGAGTACATCAAAGTTTTTTAAATCACATCTTCAAAATACTGTTTAGGCTAAAATAACAATATTTAGCAGAGTTTATAACATAATTTTAACCTCAAAAAGCAGTTTGGCAATAAATTATTTTAAAGTTTTATGTTTTCCTTTAAAGTGGCATAAAAAGATTCAAGGTTGACTATAAATATTGTCCTTGAAGTGATATTATAAACTCGAGATTGTGAAAAGAAAAAGACATGTGTAATCTTTACAGGAACCATCAAAAATACAATAAAAAACTATGCAAAAAATGGAAAAGATAGAATGGCATACTAAAATACAAAACTAAAACTTCAATTATTTCTATAAAAGGCAAAATGTGAAAAACAGAATAGAGAATAGACGGAAGGAATGGAAAATAAACACCATGCAGTAGACTCAAACTCAACCATATCGATAATTATATTAGAGGCTGGGGGTGTAGCTCAGTTGTAGAATACTTATCTAATATATGCAAGTCCTGGGTCCCCTCCCCAGCACCACACACACACACACACACACACACACACACACACTTCAAATGAACATAAATTGCATTTGCACTAAATGAGCTCATTGTGTTTAAAAAAGAACAGAAATAAACCATATATACTGTTAAGACACACACTTTAAAAGGACAATGACAGAAAGAAAGTGAAAGATAAAAAATATAACAATTATAAGTAACATGCTATTGTTCTATCAATATCAGACAAAGTAGACATCACAATTAGGATCATTTCTAGCAATAAAATTATACATTTCATAATAATAAAGCAAATAATTTATCAGGAGAAATAAGAATCCTAAATTATGTAAACCTAATAACAGAGCTTCAGAATACATGAAACAAAAAAAAACCACATAATTAAAAAGTAGATAATCAAAATAAAGCATACCTCTATCAATAGTTGATAAAGTAAGAGAAAAAAAGATTTGAATAACATTAACCAATTCTATTTATAATACCACTCCAAGGACAATATTTTCAAATGCAAGTATCACATTTGAACAAAACAGGCCATATCCTAAAAATCACAATCAATTTTAAAGAACTAAAAGCAAATAAATGAGCTCCCACTCTTGGCTAAAATGGTAGAAGAGGAACTAAGATTTACATTCCTACCATTGTCAAATCATCAGTTCAACTATATGAAACAACAACTCTCAAAGGACCAGAAATATCATAGGCTCCCAGCAGTCTGAATGAAAAAAAATCTAGAAACACGACAGAAATCAGAAAGAACACCCAAAAAGGTTTTCTTAGCAGTCGGGCAAAATTAGTTTAGACAAAAGAACTACTCTGGTCCCACTTAAAAACAAGTTTCAAGAGATGAAAATTATTTCCAAATAACCCAACTGTATGTCAGAACACAGCTCAAAAATATCCAGTATAGAACAAGATGAAATTAATGTTTCCTGGCATCCAATAAGTAAGTTAATATACATGCAAAGAGACAGGTAAATGTATCTCAAAATATGAAGACAGAAACTTCAACCTAAGCAGATATTGATACGGACAAGAGAAGACAAAGATTAAAGCATCATTTTAAGTAAGCATGTTCTATCAGTTAGATAAAACAATAAGCTTGTTAAGGAGAGACAGAGAAGGTCAAAAAGATTACAAAATAACAAGAGAAACTATCCAAAATGAACTATACAGATGAAAAATATATAACAAAATAAACAGAATTGTTCATTAATGTCTGTGAAACAACTTCAAACTAATAAACAATTAAGTTTCCAACTGGAAGAGGAGAAAAATATTTGAATATTGGTTGAAATATCTCTAAATCTGAAGGAAACTATAAACGTATATATTCAAGAAGTTCAAAGAACCCAATAACTAGAAACAGGATGGGAGTCCCCTATATCAAGGTGCAGCATAATCAAACACTTAAAGCCATAAAAAGAATAAACTGGGAGAAGCATGTGTCCTTCAGAAGACCATAAATAAGAATAAAAGTAGCCTGCTCATCTGAAACAATGCAAGGCAGAAGACATTGAAGTAACATCTTTTGAAAAGTCAACCTAGAATTCTACATTTATACAGAAGCACCTTTCAAACACAATGGTCAAAGACTTAAATATATTGAAGTATTAATTCACCACCAGAGGACTTGCACTAAAGAAATAATAAAGGATTTCCTTCAAGCAGAAGAAAAATGATAACAGATGCAAATGTGATATACCTTTAATATATTAAGTAACCTGATGTCCCCAAATGCAGGATCTCTCCCTACAACATAAATAAGGGTTAGCTCTTAGCTCTTGCCCTAACTGCTGCTTAGTACACAGTTTTATCATATCTGTAAATCTTTTACTTTGCATTCAACTGCTTTATAGCTTACAAAATACTCCTGACAAGGAATATGCCTTTCATATTTGATATGAAATATCAAATATGAAAGGAATATTTGGATACCCATTCTCATTGATTCAACCTCAACACTTTTCCCTACCAAAACATTCCCATCCTATTCAGGATGATCCAAATCCAAGCTAAATTAATCAGTATATAGCTGCAGAATTTAAAATGAAGTTTAAAAGACCTTCTTTGTTTATATTTTATACAATAAATGAAAGAAAGACTCCCAACAATATTGGAAAATCTCATTTGCTTGTAGTTTTCGAGAGAAGACAAAGTTCTAATCTCAATCTAGCTGATCAGCTCATGTTTTCTGTACATGTAAGCTACTCAGACACCCTTTCTAAAGTTATACACCCCTTACTCTTCAGCTCAGTCAGGGTATTTGTTTATGTTAAGGTGTGTACTGCCTTTATTATATCATATTCAATTCCTAATACATCCCATTTTATACAACCCATTTACAATTTTTTATACCTATTTATATAAACAAAATTCTAACTTTATTTTCATTCAATTACATGAAATAAGGTATATTTAGATATACACAACTCTATAAATGTTCTTAATTAATCCAGAGACTGTTGCTGCTACCAGAGAACTGCTGAAATTATTTTATAGAGATAAAAATAATTTCTATTTTCTGCTCTAAATCTCAAGTATGAAAGGATATGACAAGGAAGACAGTCACTGGAAGAAAATAATCAATATAACTGTTTCCTCTTAAAATAAAACTTTACTTTTTCATGGTCTTTAACATTCAGCTTTTGTTAATACAAACTGACCATTTCAGATAGGTTAAAAGGAATTTTTTGTTTAACTTGAAAAGTCTGTCAGAATAACTTTGCAGATGTTTTTAGACCAATAAAAATAAAACTTGACCTAAATTTACAGATCTTTTCATTGCAAAAACGGATCATCATTTAAAATCAAATTATTGTTTTTTAAACTTTGCTTCCACTTACTGCTTCTAGTTGTTTCTTCTTCTGCACTAGTAACTCCAACATGAGATTGACATTAGCCAAATCAAGGTTATCTTGATCAGTTCCCAGCAAATCTTGAAATATTTGCCATCTGTGACCATTCTAAAAATGAAAAGAAGAAACACAATAGTTTCTTGACAAGATTACTTTAGAGACCCTAAAACAAATGTTTACCTGCTATTTCCTCTATCCTATTACACAGATACCAAAAATATACTAAAATAATGTTCCAACCTACTCCTTCTAACTAGTGGCTTACCACTACCTTTTAGTTATAATTTAAAAACTTTTCGCCCTTAAATAAATTTTGATAACACATACAAAAGGCACATTAAAGACAAATGTTAAATCAGAATCTCTGAAAGTGCAATTTCTTTTCAAAATAAGTAACACAATTTTAATTATTTGTCTACCAACATTATCAAACTTTGTACTTGGTAAGGTGTTAATTTAAGCTCACTTGACTTCAGTAATTTGGGGCTAATCCTTTGAACTGAGAATCTTTTCAACAGTTTTTTCAAATATCTGCCCATTATTTCTACTTTGACATATACTCCTTCAAATGTCACACATTACAAGCCAACTCTGCCTCAGTGTGATCCCATCAGAACTTTCAAAACTCTAGCCAAGTATTAATATAGTCAAGAAAGTTATTTAAATAGAACAATCTTACATGATTTTTATTTAAGAAAAATCAGTTATATACTAAACTTTAACATCTATTAATATTAAATAAAAACAATACAATGGAATTTATTAATAGTAATAAAAGTTGAAACATACGGTGCTACTCACTGAGTGGTCCAATTTGAACCTCTTTTCCTCAAATCTTTGCTTCTGTTTGAGAATGAGTTCATTCACTAAAAACAAACAAAATATTCACATAATTTGTACTTTTAGGGGGTACATCTTCTAATAGTTCTGCTTTGATGGTTTGAATATGAGGTATCCCCCAAGAGCTCCTGTGTTAATGTAGGAATATTCAGGGGTGAAATGAATGGATAGAGAGCTCTAACCCTACAGTTCATCCTAGTTTAAATGGATTAACTGGGTGGTAATTATAGGCAGGTTGGGCAAGGCTGAAAAGAGGTGGGTCACTGGAAACCTGCCCTGGAAGGGTGCATCTTCCCTATGGCCACTTCACCCCTTCCCTCTCTCTCTGTTTCCTGGCCAGCCATGAATGGTGCAGTGCTCCTCCACCACACTATTCCATCATAATTCCCTTACCTTGGGCCCAGAGCAATGAACATGAACTAAATCTCTGAAATCATGAGCCAAAATAAATATTCCCTCCTATAAGTTGTTCTTGTCAGGTATTTTGGTCAGAGCAACAGAAAAGCTGTCTAACACAGATGGATTCTACTTTAACTTTACAAAGTTCAAACTTAAAAACATGCTAAAAAGAAAGTGTTATTACCTTTTCGTTTTATTTCAAAGTACAATCTTCCCACACCTGTTACCATTACAACTTTTATTACCACAGAAAAAAATTCTTCAGAATATGAAATTTCTCATTAATGACACTTGTGAAAAGAGAATTCAACACTGTGTGTCTCATGTTCCACATGTGACTGGAATGGGTATCTGAGTATTTACAAGAAGGTATAAACACTAAAAGGTTTTGTTTTTGTTGTAAATTTTCAAAAAAATACCACAGAAGACACTGTCATTTACCTATCCCAAATGCATGTTATCCTTTTTCTTGGTAAAAAGATTATTTTCTAAATGGCAAACTGTAACATAACTTTCAGAGAGCCTAGATCCCTCTCCAAGCCCACACTATGGTTCTTTTTTTTTTTTTCAATATTTTTTATTTTAGTTATAGTTGGACACAATACCTTTATTTTATTTTTATGTGGTGCTGAGGATCGAACCCAGGGCCTTGCGCATGCTAGAAGAGCACTCTACCGCTAAGCCACAATTCCAGCCCCACAGTATGGTTCTTGACTAAGAAAGGCCAATCTAGACATTCATATCCTCCCAACAATGACGTGGGGTCAAGAATATAACCCAGTTTTAACCAATGAGAGGTACGCTGCCTTTCAAAAAGAGGACAGAAAAAAACGAACAAACGAACAAATTTCTCCCCTATAAGGGGAAGGTATATGAAATTGCTTTGAGCCATTTTTCAAACTTGAGGGTGCCTAGCCAAAGGCCCAGGGCACATGCTGGGGATGGAAGAACGAACTTATCAACACACTACTGGATTAACAAGTTCTAGAAATTCTTTGCCCATCAATCAGTACATTTTCCATAATGTTTAAGTCACTTTTACTTGAATTTTTTTTCTGAGTGTTTTTTCTAGTCAACACATACTAATACAAAAAAAAAAAAAAAAAAAAAAGATTAACAGGAAACTAGCACTATCATGTCAAGTACCTCACTTTATAAACATTATCTTACACATTATTCTATTTAGAAATGAGGGAATATGAGGACAGAAAGCATAAAGCACTCACAGTGACAATATAAAATCAGAGTTGGGATCCAAGCTCAACCATCTAATAATTTCCACTGTGCCACAATGCAGATATAAATATATTTTTTAAAAATATCAAAACCATATTAGAAGATAAATAAAACAATCCAAGATCTCAAGGAACTCAAAATAGTAAGACAGATATGATGCAGTAGTTGCAACATAATGTGATAATCAATACTATCACTGAAAATAGATTTATAAAGTACACAAATTGTATCAATCAAAATGTTAATATGCAGGATTCGCATAAAGGTGAAAGAGTTGGGCCACATAAAGACAGAGAAATTCACAAAGCAGAAAAAGAATGGGAAAATAAATTTTAAAAGCATGTGTATGAGAAAGACACAGAAAAGCAAAGTCAGCTAGAGATGAGTTAAAATAGATATAGTTGAAACATGGAGTCTGTAATAGTTGATTTGAATTGTCAACTTGATTGAATTAAGAGATGCCAAGGATTAAGAGGCTTATGGATATGTCAGTGAGGGTGTGTCTAGGAATGACTGGCACGTGGCCAACTGATATGGAGACCCTCCCTAAGCATGGGTAGCAGCATCCAATAAGATGATGGCTTAGATGGAATAAAAACTGGAAGAACAGGCAGCAGCAGCAGATGCAAGCTCAATGCTTCTTGAACAGGTTCTTGTTTGCTGCTGCAGTCCTCTGAGGATATCAAACTATTGCTTCTTCACTCTTCCAGAGAGGACTTTCACAGTGACCCTCAGGAAGCTTTTCGTCTCAAGACTTGGGTAGCACCACTGATCCCTCTTGTTCTGGGGCTTCAGCCTCTTGGACTGTGCAGCTACGGGTTCTTCTAGCTCTCCAGCCTACAGACAGCCACTGCGGACTATCCAGCTTCTGGTCACAAAAGCTAACCTAAAAAGTCCCCTTTTTATAATTATACTTCCTGTGGATTCTGTTCTTCTAGAGAACCCTAATACAGAGAGTCATTATATGAAGGATTAATAAAAGTTAGGAATTAAGAGTAGAAATGTGAGCATATATAAGTCTGACTCTAAAGAGCCTGAAATGTATGCACTTCCCAAAACTGTCATTATGATATAGAGAAGACAAAAACAGAACTTGAAATAAGGCAACGGAATAAACAGGAATAAGTAAACAAGAGTGTAATGTTTGAATTACAAATATAAACAGTTAAAAAAAAAAAAAATAAAGAACTAACATTTTCCATGTCATTACATTTTAATAAGAACTTTCACACAGCACTGAATTTGATTTATTATAACACTTATAAGAGTTTTTAAAGGCCAAAAAATTTTAAAAATGGTTCTAGCAGATAAAAGCTAAAAAGAAAACATAATAAATAGATAAAAATTTTATATTTACCAAAACTAAAATTTCTATTACTAGAACAGATTTTTCATGTAGCTACCTAAAAAAAAAAAAAAAAAAAAAAAAATCATATTTTCTTCTTTAAAAACCATTCCTGGGGCAGAAGTTGTAGCTCATGGTACAGCGCTCACCTAGCATGTGTAAAGCACTGAGTTTAATCCTCAGCACCATGTAAAATATATAAATAAATAATGGTATTGTGTCCACTTACAACTAAAAAAAATATTTTAAAAAAATCCTATAATGACCAGAAATAATTCCTGGGTAATAAACTTAAAAAAAAAATTTTTCAGTACATTTTACTGAAATTATTTCACAATGAAGAATTTTTTAATTTTTGTACTTTAAAATTGAACAAAAGTCAGACATGGGGGCACACACCTACAATCCCATTGACTCAGAGTTAGAAGGACCACAAATTCAAGGTCAGCCTCAGTAACTTAGAATCTGTCTCAAATAAATAAATAAATAAATAGGGACTAGGATGTAGCCCAAATAAATAAATAAATAAATAGGACTGGGATGTAGCCCAGTGGTAGAGAACCCCCGGGTTCAATCCCTGGTATCATAAGTAAGTAAGTAAGTAAATACAGAAATATTTTTTAAAATACAATTTTTAAAAAAACTTACTTAAAATTCAAGATATATATGATGGGCTAAGCATGCAAATTTTAAAATGTCAGCCACACATTGAAAGGGAAAATCATTTGGAAACTGTGCCATAACTGACAAACAAGAATAGCAACACAATCAGTTCCATTCTGTAACTTTGGAATTTTATTTTTTTAAAAAAATCAATGTTTTCTTGTCTGGGGAAAAGTGGAAAAAAAAAAAAACAGCTAGTTTCTTTAATCTACAAATTAAAGCATTTAATGAATCAACCTCTAAGATATTCAACAATGTACAGTGGTTGGCACATAGTAGGCACCCACTGTTTGTTGAGTGAATAAATTAAACCTTACTGACATAACCTTTTCACATGTCTCTTTTAACACTTTTATATTTCTAAATCCAAATAGGCATTTACTTGAAACCTCGTTTCAAAACTTAGTTCGCAAAATTGAGATCTAAACTTGCACTACTGTCTATACACTTGTTAATTTTAACTTTATGGAGTCCTAGAATATCCATGGTAGGAGAAAAATGCGTATTTACTGCCAAAGCTTCCACTCCAGCAACTGTCTTTTCAGAGGCCAAGACAGTAGAGAAAAAAAACTGACTCTTGAACCAGACTGCTTAGGGCCAAATCCCAATTCCACAACCTACTACCCATAAAAGTTTACCCATGTTACCCATTATCTCTGCCTTCTCAGTTTGCTCACTTAGGGAATGAAGATGGTAAAAGCAATACCTATTTCAAAAGACTGCAACAGAAATTAAATGAATTTAAGTCCACAGCACTTAGGATAGTGCCTGATAGTAGTAAGGAGACAGGTTCCATCTATTTTGTTTCTAAACATGGATCTTAAACGTTGAATGCATGGTGTCTTCTACATCAATGAGTAAGAGGACCATTCATTAGTAAAGTAATAAAACTTAATTTATAAATTCTATATAAAAAGACAGAGAAAGGTAGAGAAAGAGACAGTGAGAGACACACAGAGAAGATAGAAAGACAACCAAATGTGTGTGTGTGTGCACGCACACACACACACACACACAGGGTGGGGGAGGTAGGGAGCAGCTGCAAAATAAGTCTTGGAAGAGAAGATGACTGAAAGAGTATATTAAGGTAAGGACAGCTGAGCATAAGTTGAAAGTGTTGTAGCATTGTGTGTCAGAATTTCCTTCCTTTTTAAAGCTGAATAATATCCCATTGTATGTTTATTCTATATTTCATTTATTCATTCACCCTGCAACCCCCATAGACAATGTGTATGCTTCCACCTCTTGGCTCTTGGGAATAACACTGCTGGGAACACGGGTATACAAATATCTCTTCTGGCCCCTGCTTTCAATTTTTTTGGATATCCACTCAAAAATAGAATTGCTGAAGCACATGGAAAATTTGTTTTTAAATTTCTGAGGAACGACCATACTGTTTTCCAGGGGATACAATATTTTATGTCCTCACCTGCAGTACACAAGGGTCCAGATTTCTTCCACATCCTTGTCAATGCTTGTTTATCTTTCTTTCCTTTTCTATTTCCTTTTCTTTCTTTCTTTTTTTGATAGTAACCATCTAAATGAGTATGCAATCTGTATTTTTTTAAATTTTGCCGATTGATTACAAAGGATACAAATGAAGAACCATATGTATCAATACATAGAGTATGAGATAGGTGGGGGAAAAGGCAGGGAGCTTTTAGGCATGCTACCCTCCCAGCACCTCCATATGTGCAGCAACTCACAGCTCTCTGAACCCTGGTTTTTACATGGGCTTCACTAAGTTGCCATATTTAATCAAATAATTGGCCATTGGTGATCATCTCAACCTTCAGCATTCTCTCCTCCCTAGGGATGGAGGGGGCTAAAGGTTCCAGCCTTATAACTCCATGGCTGGTTTCCCTGAAAACCAGTGATCCAGAGTCTATCCTGGAGCCCCCAGACATTGTCATCTCATTGTACTTCTTTATTCTTTCATTAGAGGTGGCCCATCCTACTTATGATTAGTCACCTTCATGAATAATTTACCTATTTCCTTGGCATATTAATTTAGCATTAGTCTTTTCTGTTGTGTTCTAATAGTTTTTACATTCTTATTCATATTGAGGATGGGCCCATAACTTCACATTGAAGTTGAATATGATATGTAGCAGGCTGATGTACTTCAGTTATGTAGAGTATTGAGTGTTAATGCCCCAACCTGAACAACACTTAGGAGAAAAAAGAGAGGTCTCAGGACCCAGGGAGATAGATAGATAGGAGCGGAGAGGAGCATAAAGACTGTGCCCTGGAGGGAAGAAAAGACAGACAAGAGAATGAAAATAGAAGGTGGAGATTTTCTGGCTGATCGGAATACACAAGTAGTCACAACACCTAACTCTGAGTGTAATACTCTTTAGAATGAAGACTTAACCTTTTGAGATACATATCAATATTTGATATGCCTACTTTAATCTGACAATTTATCTGGCTTCCTATTCACTCTCCAAATACTCAAATTAAAGTTATCCCACAATATCTTAGGCAATCTGACAATGAAGAGGTGTTTTTTTTTTTTTCATTGTTCCCATCAGCTTCTAATTATATACTATTTCTAAGCATTTACTATTTACTCTTATGGATGCATGTCTCTGCAGATTTTTAATTAGTACATTATGTATAACAGTGTAATTCATTATGCCATATTCATACATGTACATGATATAATTCGATTTTCCTCTCCAGTTTTTACCACTTCTGTGTAAAAATACTGTGTCTGTCTTCTTTCCCCAGCTCTGACTTTTCAACTGCCTTCCCAGTTCACACATTCTCTTCCCTTATTTAGAAATTCTCATATACAACTTCTCCAAACATGGGTTTCCCTTCTTTGTGAACCATTTCCTGTTACTTCTCACTGCTAACCCAGCAGGAGAAGCAGAGGAATGTGTAATATTGCATAGAGAGACATAAAGTTGTTCTGGACCTTTCGCATTCTCCTTAAGCCTCACATCCTCTCCAGCCATCTACAAAAGATTGTTAAGGCAGCATTAATTTTTTGTTTTTTTGTTCTTCTTCTTTTTTTGGTACCAGGGATTGAACTCAAAGGAATTGAACTACTGAACCATGTCCCCAGCCCTTTTTTTTTATTTTATTTAGAGACAGGGTCTGAGTTGCTTAGGGCCTCAATAAATTACTGAGGGTAGCTTTGAACTCAACAATCCTCCTATCTCAGACTCCAAAGCTGCTGGGATTACAGGCATGTGCCACCGTACCTGGCTCATTTTTTTCTTTTTCTTTTTGAAACTTAAATGTGATATTTACTAACAACATATTGAAGCTAAGCCAAAAAAGAAGAAAGTACCTTGGTGGGTGGTAGAAACTTGCTTACCTCTGAGCTAGGTTTTCTGCACAAATTAGTGCCAGCACATACTTTTGGGAAAACAAATCATCCTTTTATAAAGTAAAAATAATTCCAAAGACTCACCCAAGAAATTAGGATAGAGATGGTCAATATTGTCCACAACATAGTTACACTTGGGACATCTATTATTGTCCTCCAAACTCTGATGAATACACTTGTAGCTATTAGCAGGGAAAAAATAAAATAAGCTTAATTAAATCCATTTAAAAACTGAAAAAATTAAAACTGGTCACAAAATGACAGTCTTATATTCCTAATTCAACATAAATAATCTTAACAATTCATTTCAGCTTTTATTTTTACATCATGAATAAGATATACAGAGCATCTACTGCATGAATAATATACAAGTTATGTGAAAATAAACTCAAATTCCAAGTTTATTATATGTTAACTTTTAAAGGTACTAAATTTTAAGTTTATAAAATTTACATTGTATAAAATAATATTAGAAAATCAAATGTCTATGGTGTAGTTTAAGCAAGCAAAGCTTACATGTTAGTTACTGGAGTGCTTATATCCTTAATATACTAAGAGTGCATTCAAATAAAAATGAAAAGAAAAAAAAATACAAAAAGTCACATGAGAAAACCATTACCTTCACTAGTAACAACAACAAAATCCAAGTCTATATATTAGCTTTTAGTCAGAGAGAAACACAAAGAAAATTCTGTCATACAGAAGGAGACACAGAGATATGATCATTTTATGTATTTTTGCAGGAAATGTAATCAGCATAACTTTACTAGAGAGAAAGTTACAGGAAAACTGGTAAGGTATTGCATCCCTTTTAGCATAGGGATTTTACTTTTAAGAATTTATTTTATGAATCAGACATTATTAGTCTGTGTGCATATATGATTACACTACCGGTGGAATTCTACATCATGTACAACCAGAAGAATGAGACGTTATACTCCATTTATAAAAGATGTGTCAAAAATGCATTCTACCACCATGTATAACAATTAGAACAATTTTTTTTAAAAGAATTTATTGTAAGAAAATATATAGGTAGAAAGGTGTTCAATGAAGGGCTATCTGTAAAGACTCAACTAAAATGAAAGCAATCAAAACATTAGGAAGTCAACTAAATGAAATTTGTAAATATCAATTCAATGAATCCTATATACTGACAATAAAAATCATTTTTCAATATATGATATAAAAATAACCTATTAGTAGTTATTTCTGGAAAAATATGCGATTACAGAAATTTTCCCCTTTCTTATATCAAATTCCTGTCTAAATACTGTTCAAACAAATTACAGAAAAATATCAAACTTACATGAGGAAAAAAAAAAAAATCACCCTACCAATATACCACTGCAGTAATGACCTACGATACAGTGGCTACAATATCATCTGACATTTGTTTAAACAATTTTTATATATGTACATTTTAAATAAATTGAAAAAGACATTCACCACAATGTCAAAAGAGTATTTGCCAATGAAAAAGAGTATTTGTGAGTTATATAAATATAAAAAATGTTTTCTTTATAAATATCCTTTAGTTTCTAACATAAATATACAATATTTTTATCAAAAAAATGACTTAAGAAACTACAAAGGTGAGGGTTGGAGTTGTGGCTCACTGATAGAGCACTTGCCTCGCACAGGCAAGACCCTGGGTTCGATCCTCAGCACCACATATATATAGATAGATAGATAGATAGATAGATAGATAGACAGACAGACAGATAAATAATATAAAGGTATTGTGTCCAACTACAACTAAAAAATAAATATTAAAAAACAGAAATTACAAAGGTGATTTATAAAGATCATTCCTAAAGTACATTTTTTGTTCTATATCCTAATTATTATAAATTTACCTCAGCTTTATAAACTGAAGATGACTATTCTATTAACCTACCCTACCCTACTTTTCAACAAACAAAAACACCCTACATCCATCAGTTTCTACCGTTTTGGTTATCAACTATTTCTCATCTCACATTCATTACTGTCAAATAAAAAAAAAAAAAAGAAAGATACCAAAAAAAAAAAAAAAATCAAAGTAACACTAGTCTTGGCACAGCACAAGAGCCTAAAATTTGGACTAAATACTTGGCACATAATAAAAACTCAAAAACCTATTAAACAAATAACTTGCACAGTATTCCAGAAACATCATTACCTATTGCAACTATGACAAGGGTAGGATTACCATATTTCACAAGATATGCCTGTATCTGACTAAAAATTTCCTATATGGAAAATTCAGTGAAGCCAAAAAAATACTAAATGTTTGTTTTCATTTTAATTATGAGAGAAGCATAATATAGATGTACAAACTTTTCTCCCAACATGGAGAAATATATAGCCTGCTTACAAGATAATGGGAATGAGTTAACATTACAGGAAATACTCACATATGACAAAAGACTTTTAATTCAAATAAAGAAAATCATAAAGAAGAGAATCTAGAAAGTTTACTAAACATGAGAGGGTGACAGAGAATCAAAAGAACGTTTTGGGTGATAGCAAATGGCTTCCGTTAAAAAATAGGTCAAAAATGGTCACTAATATGACAAAAAGTTAAGGGCTGAGGGTGTAGTTCAGTGGGGTGGACGTGAATGTACAAGGCCCTGGGTTCAATCTCTAGCACTACAAAAGAAAGGTAAGTAAAATCTGTAAAAGTCAAAGAGTTTTTTTTCATTATATAAAAAACTGTTCCAGAATCTAGAAAAGTGCATCCTCTTTTCTTTGGCACACTAATCATACTTCCTAACAATTGGTTTACTACCAAACAATGCCTCTTGGAAGAAAAAGTAATCTCTGATATAGTCAAAAAGAATTGTCGTCAGGGGCTGGGATTGTGGCTCAGCAGTAGAGTGCTGGCCTAGCACATATGAGGCCCTGGGTTCGATGCTCAGCACCACATAAAAATAAAGAAACATATTTTAAAAAAATAATAATTGTCATCAGAACAAAAGTCCAGATGACTTTTCTGCACTGGACTTTATATATACTATTTACCTATAAACTTTAAATGCATCAAAATACTAACAATAAGATGCATCTTATAGCATCTACTACCTCACTGCCAGTCCAGAGTAGGTCCTGCTATAGTTTAAAGAACAGTAACATCATATCTTGAACTTATCTCTGTATGTGATGGTCAACCCCTCTTCCATTACCCTTAAAATCTAGCATACAGTCCTGTTAAGAGTTCAAATCAATAAATGCCAAACCCACAGAGGAACAGATATAACAAGTAACACGTTCTGCTCCTTTCTATATTATAACAGTACTAGAATTTTTCATTATTTCTCATTCATTCTCATTCATCTATCCTACCTGACTATCACTGGTACACATTCAATACTCTAAGATGCCAAGAGAAAGATAAATGACTAGACTGGTAGTCAAAACAGTTGGGCAAAAAGATAAACAGGATGCATGCTTTGGATACATTCAGAATTTTCAAGCTATTCACAACTGACATAAATGGATACCTTTTTTCTCTATAAAATATATGATAAAAATGGACATTTCTCTAAATATGCATATCAGTATCTGTTTCTTCCATTATGCATATAATGATCTACAAAATATGGAAACATTTTTCTGTCTTTGTAAACAAGGATGAGTAGATACAGAAAACTGAGTAATTAGAAAATTTTAGGTAAAAAATAGATTTAAAAAAAAAAAAAACAGTACTAACCAGGTATACAAGAAGACTAACAGCATGGTATAAGATGATGAATTAGCCTAGGAACACAAAAGACATCCTGACACCCAGGCATCAATCTATGTAGATTTTCTTTCCAGCCTGAGATCATAATCAATATCTTTTTTTTTTTTTTTTTTTTTTTAAGATATTGGAGATTGAACCCAGGGGCACTTAATCACTGAGCCATATCCTTTGTCTTTGTTTATTTACAGACAGGATCTTACTGAGTTGCTTAGGCCCTTGCTAAGTTGCTGAAGCTGGCTTTGAACTCATGACCCTCCTATCTCAGCCTACCAAACTGCTGGGATTACAGGCCTGTGCCACCGTGCCTAGCTTAATCTAGCAAAAGAGTAAATTAGGACATGAAGTCTGAGAAATAAGATACAGGGAACTATCTGTTGGCAGCAAAGGGGTAAAAAGAAAAACCCCAGTTTTATCTTTACATTATGCAGAAGCAGACTATTAAATCACTGAGTTTCAGTAAGGTTATATAGCTTAATAGCAGGATCACAAGAGATTAAGACGAGTTCTCAAGTGGGAATAAATAAAGTGAAAGATGTGTCTGCCATCTCGTCTCCAACCTGCAAACAGGAAGACTTATTTATATGTAAGATGAAATATGAACAAGTTGACATGGTCCAATTTGATGTAATGCTAATAATCTGGATGCAGCTTTGAGTGGTATATCACTTGGCTCTAACTTACCAGCAAGAACACACAGAAGAGAGGCTATGTTTTATGACTGAAGTTTCAGGGCCTCACACATTAGATAAATAATTATGAACTTCTGCTTTAAACAAAACTGAAAAGAATTTTCACTGTATACGAAGACTCACACCGGGACTGCCAGACTCCACTCCTATTAGCTCCTGCTAATGTGATGGTCTCTGTTCTACCAAAACCAAAATGCACTGACGTCAGGATATAATACAACTTCAAATGTAACAAGGATCTAAGCCTAAATTGTTCTAATTTGAAAGAGAAAAAAAAACTATGAAACCAATGGGGTTTCCAACAATGACCTGAAGATACCAGGAAAATTATAGGATTAATTGAAAAGGCCAGGATTTCCAATTATAAGCTCAATCAGTAATTTATTATCCTTCTCAACATAGAAAATTACTGAACTGATCCAGTACCATCATAAATGTGTAAGTTAAAGGACAATTTAAAAACTAAAAACCCATTTTACAATGTTTATTACTTCAAGAATTTTAAGCCTGTGAAGAGAGAAGAAGTGAAGGAGTAGGGAGGGAAAAAGGAAAAAGAGGGAGGAAAAGGAGGGAAGAAGTAAAGGAGGGAGAAGGAGAAAGAAAAGGCAGCAGAGGAGATAGGCTAAGTGATTTGACATAGTAGTAAGTTTTAGATCCAGAAGTAGTACCCTGGTCTATGACCAAAAGAGATGGCTCTGCATCAATAATATTTCTCAACTGTGGGCAACTCTGTTTCCTAAGGGATGTCTGGCAATGTCTGAGACATTTTTGGTTATCACATGGGGGTGGGGTTTATTACAGAAGAGAGACCAACAGTACTGTTGAACTATCTTCAATATACAGGAGAGTTTCTCACAACAGAAAATCTCTGCTGTACTGTACAGAAATAGTGCCAAGGTGGGAAAAGTCTACTCCAGATCATTCGATTTTCCATTATAATCAAAATCCAAATTCTGAGAAGTATTTGGAATACTGAGGTCCTGAATCAATTTATAAACTCAGGAATTTACAACTGTTAAATAATCAGCCTAAAAACACGAAATCCATACAAGTATTGGCCTAAAAGGAAGATTCAAATGACCAGAAATTCATTAGCAAATTCAGAGCAAGAAGTAATTCATGAATCAATAATGACAGCATAATAATATACTAACAGATAAAAATTATTGAAGACAGCAACATAGTCTTAAATGGCAAAAGATTCTGGAAAGCTATACATTTCCTGCTTGCCAGTGATAACTTCTTAGAATGAAAAAAAAAGAAAGATTAGGAAGAAAGAAATTCACATTTCATATTATATCTTTCAGTTACAATAAATTTTGCATTTCTAAGCCAAGAATTATTAATTTCTCTAATCTTATTTTAATAAACAATATAAACAATGCAAATAAAGAAAGCTACTTTCATTCCAAATGTTTTAAGGGACCATCTGACTGGAAATACCAGTCAATGAAGCATCATGTACCAGACAAAACTAAAGAACTTACAGATTGGTGCTAACACACCCAATATTCTTCATGACTATAGTATGTCATGCTACATATCATATTCATCCTCAATATGAATGAGAATGTAAGAATTGTTAGAACACAACAGAAAAGACTAATGCTAAATTAATATACCAAGGAAAAAGGTAAATTATTCATGAAGGTGACTGATCATAAATAGGATGGGCCACCTCTAATGAAAGAATAAAGAAGTACAATGAGATGACAATGTCTGGGGGCTCCAGGATAGATTCTGGATCACTGGTTTTCAGGGAAACCAGCCATCGAGTTATAAGGCTGGAACCTTTAGTCCCCTCCATCCCTAGGGAGGGGAGAATGCTGAAGGTTGAGATGATCACCAATGGCCAATTATTTAATTAAATATTAAATAATTTTAATCTCAGGGTTCAGAGAGCTGTGTGTTGCTGCACATATGGAGGTGCTGGGAGGGTAGCATGCCTAAAAGCTCCCTGCCTTTTCCCCCACCTATCTCATACTCTATATATTGATGCATATGGTTCTTCATTTGTATCCTTTGTAATCAATCGGCAAAATTTAAAAAAATACAGATTGCATACTCATTTAGACGGTTACTATCAAAAAAAGAAAGAAAGAAAAGGAAATAGAGAAGGAAAGAAAGATAAACAAGCATTGACAAGAATGTGGAAGAAATCTGGACCCTTGTGTACTGCAAGTGAGAATATAAAATGGTGTAACTCCTGGAAAACAGTATGGTGGTTCCTCAAAACTTACACTACTAAAGTATACATATTAAACTACTTACAACTGTGAATTCTATTTTATGTCTCAATTTTATAACTACGTTTTTAAAAAAAATATACACACTAATGTGACATAAAAACAAAATTTTTTTAAAAACAAAATTTCTACTTTTGAGGTAGATATCCAAAAGAATTGAAAGCAGGGGGGCTGGGGTTGTGGCTCAGTGGTGGAGAACTTGCCTAGCATGTGTCAGGCATTGGGTTCGATTCTCAGCACCGCATATAAATAAATAAATAAAATAAATGTCTGTCAACAACTAAAAATATATTTTAAAAAAAAATTGAAAGCAGGGGCCAGAAGAGATATTTGTATATCCATGTTCCCAGCAGAATTATTCACAAGGGTCAAGAGGCGGAAGCATACACATTGTCTACAGGGGGGTGCAGGGTGAATGAATAAATTAAATGTAGAATGAACATACAATGGAATATTATTCAGCCTTAAAAAGGAAGGAAATTCTGATACACAATGCTACAACACAGAAGACTTTATCCTATGTGAAACAAGTCAGTCACAAAAAGGAGAAATATTGTATAATTCTGCTATGTAAGATATCCAGAGTTGTCCAACTCATGCAAACTAACTAAATGGTGGCTGCCAGGTGAAGATGGGAAGGGAAAATGGGGAGCTGTTTTTAGTGAGTATATAGGTTCAGTTTTATAAGATGAAAAAGTTTTGGAGAGTGTACAAAAAACAAACATAACTTACACTACTAAAGTATACACATTAAACTGCCTACAACTGTGAATTCTATTTTATGTGTCAATTTTATAACTACGTTGTTTTTTTTAATATACACACTAATGGGACATAAAAAAAATCTCAAGATAACACTAAACAAAATGTTAAACAAGAAAACAGAGAACTTTTTAATCCTCTATGTCCTTTTCCCCACATCCTCCCCAGCATGCTTTACTAGTTTTTCTGCTTAGTCCAACAAGTGACTAATGGATGTTTATGTTTATGCTCATCAACCTCCATTTTCTGAAACAGCTTAGTTCCTGTTAATAATTAATAAACAAAAAGTTTTAAAATCCATCTTAAAAACCTGTGATAAAATATTTCAACAGAACTCATAGCAACCATATGTTACTACCTTGTACTGTGAACCTTATAACACAGATCAGTTAAGGAAACAATATAAAATTAGTTTAAAAAGCATAATTTCTCATTGGTTTACATATACATATAAGTTAAAAAAAAAAAAAACAACAAAAAGACTATTTCGCTGAACAAAATCACCTTACCAAAAGCTGTGGCCACACTTCGTCATGTATGCTTCCTCGATCATATCAAAGCAGATGGGGCTAAAAAAAAAAATTAAAAAGATTTTTTTTTTTTTTAAAGAAGAATGTTAACAAATTAGAAAAGGTTAGTAACAATATCAATGAAATCAGATTCAGCAAATACTTGAGTTACATCTTCAAACCTATCAATAGAAGATGAAATTCCTACTGAGCTGAACTTTACAAAGATTGTAGTAAAAGAATGTAATGAGTACATTTAATTGGTTTAAATACTTTACTCAGTCCATAATTTTATAGTGCAACACAGTCACAAAGCCCTTAAGAAAATTCTACCATCTTCTTCCACATTCCTGTATTCAAGAGCACCTACCTGGACCTGTTGATCTACATTACCTCTTTTCTTTTCTATCCCCCAAAATATCAATTCTTCAAGTGACAAATTTAGAATTCTAGTTTCAATAATGCTTGTAGATAATGATGGTAATAATTATCACTATTTCAAATAACAAACTAGATCCACTGAACTAAGACATACATTAAATAGTTTTAATCTTTCTACAACACAATGAGACAGGTGCATATTATGGGATCCATTTTAAAGATGAGGAAACTGAGGCACAAAGCTGTAAAAATCTCAAAGCCAAAATTCAAATTTAGGTCTAAACGGATGAAATGTCTAGAGATACAACCACCATTTGTGACTGAGAAGACAAAAGTCATAAGCTTGCAACAGGATACTGGTTCCTTGATGACATCCTCAAAAAGCTCTATCAATCCTAGATTATCTATCTCTGAAGTTCTCTTTGCAAGATAAAAGCAAATCCATCCCCTTTTAATCCAGCATTTATCCACTTTTCTTTGCTAGTATACAAATCCTAACCTTACTAATGACACAGTAACATTTAAAACTTTAAATGAAAATTCACTCCTTCAAGGATTACTTCCTGAGTATAAACAATATCCTAGAAAGTGTGATGGAAAGTCTTTTGATAGAGTCAAACATGTTATGGAAAATTACCACAATGGCTACAAAGGGACCCAGATGTTTGAGATCTGTGGATTAGGGAACAGAGAATTACAAACCAACTAATTCATTAAATATGTCAGGAGTTATCTGATACAATATAATGTATATCAAATTGGTAAAATTCTGAAAAAAAAGGGTATTTTAATGTTTGAGTTTCTTCAAGTACATAATTAAGACATACACTTCTATGAAAATTTAAAAAAAAAAAAAAAAGGCACTCCCTTAGGTTAGATGTGGCAAAACAATCACATACATAACTTGGTGACTTTCTGGAATTAGAAACAGGCAGCCTCTCTTTCAGTCCAAACAAAAGGGCAAAAGATTTAATAAGTAAAATGTTAACTGTTTTTCATGCCCTTGATCTATCTCCCCTTGATCAGATATGACTCCTCAGTGTGCAACCCACACAAGAGTATCTAATAGCCTTAAATGCCAAGTCTTTTGCCCAAATCTAGAAGGAAAAAATAAAACTCTGGTATACCTCCAAGTCACAACAGCAACAAACTTACTAAAAAACATTTCTCTACTTTTCCTCCTAAACCTATTAAAATGATAGAAGAATAAAAATAATGCAGGATTTAAAGCCTCAATAATGAAAAGAAAAATATTTATTAATGATAGATACTTGAACAAACTCCACAAGAAGAAAAGTAGACACAAAGGTAAATGAAGAATCAAGATAGAGAAGGCCACAGATCAGAGTACATACTGAAAGGGATAAAACTTAAAAAGTAGGCCAATCAACCCTGCCTAACCCCAAAGAGGCTCAATCCAAGGAGATGGTAAACATGAAAAAGGCAGGCTGACTGAAAACAGAGGGATTAACTGGAAGACTTAGTATGAGCAGGACAGCACCATCCAGTGTAGCTCGTGGGCCAGGGCTGGTCCAAGGATTGCAGGATTCATTATGTTACCAACTTCTGAAGAAGTATAGAAATTTGAAGTATAGAACCTTCATCTTGTAGGGCAATTTGACAGAATGTTGTTGAATATAATTGAAATGAGTTTTATTGCATTATATGTATTTTGTAATCTTATTTTGTAGTAATTCATTTTTACTAAATTTTTAAAAATTATAAAAATGACCAAAAAAATGAAAAAAAAAAATTATGACAGATAGTTTGAATAGCACTGACACAAAGGACCCTAATTTTCTACCTCTTCCAGAACTACCTAGCCAAGCACTTACCTACTTGCTCACCAGTTTGAAATATTTAAATCTTCATCTATGATAGCAAGTTCAAGCAATAAGTCAAGAACAGAGTAGTACTATTACTAGCTTTTTGTTTCTGTGATAAATATCTAAGAAAATCAACTTAAAGGAGAAAAGATTTATTTTGGTTCACAGATGTAGAGGTTTCTGTCTATGATTTCTTGGTCCCATCAGTGTGGGCTTCTGGTAAAGCAGAACATCATGGTAGAAGGGTGCTGTTAAACAAGTTGCTTTTAACTCATGGCAGCCAAGAAGATACAGCTTTTGAGACCACCTTCCCAGTGACCAACTTCCTCCAACTAGGCACCACCTCCTAAAGTTTTCTACTACCTCACAATAGAACCATCTTTGGGGATGAATCCTGGAACACATGAGCCTTTGGGGAGCATCCAGATCCAAACTGTAACAACCATGTTATTTCGTGAAATGAAGGCAATCTAGTTAGCAGTACATAACAGAGAAGTCGTGATGTCTGTGTTAAATCCATAGCCTATCTACTTTTTAATTATATAATGTGATGAATTGTTTAATCTCCCTATGCCTCAGCTTGTTCATGTGTTACTATGCATATAACAACAGCATCAACCTCACAAGGCAATTCAATTCAAAAGAAAAAAAAAATCCTACTTGCAACATTAGTAAGCACCAAATAAGCACTCAAATATCAGGATGATGGCATTGATGATTAATTCCACCAAAAGAAACAGTTACAAGAATTGAAAGGATTGCTTCTTAAAGAACTATCTTAGGAATACTGAAGGGGAAGTTTTGTTTCTTGTCATTCATTATAAGACATTTTAACCTAAATCTATTTTTAAATAGTATTTAATTTTAATTGACACATAAAAATTGCACATAATTATGGGGTATCATGTGATGTTTCAAAAAATGTATGCACTGTGTAATGTTCCAATCAGGGTAAACATACCTAGCTCCTTAAACATTTATTATTTCCTTAGGTGACAATATTTAAAAGCCTTCTCTTTTAGCTTTTTGAAATATACAGTAATTAGCTATACTCCCCCTACTGTGCAATAAAATACTAGAACTTATTTCTCCAAATCATATCGTAGTGTACATTAACAGACCTTTCCTAATCCCTTCTTCCCCTATTGTACCCAGCCTCTAGTAACTATTATTCTACACTCTATTTCTACAAGATCAACTACTTTAGATTCCACATGTAAGAGAGTTCAAGCAGTCCTTGCTTGAACTTCGCCTGATTTATTTCACTTAACATAATGACCTTCAGTTTCATTTGTCTCAAATAAATCACACATAATTATGATTTTTAAAAAGTCCATCTGAAAGAAACTCTATAGTCTCAATACTAATTTCTAAAACTAGAAACAGTCTTGGACAATAGTAAATATACAAAATTCTCTACCACACGTCTAGGTATTAACATACCAATCTTTCAAATAGCTCCTATAACAAGGCATTTTTAAAATAAGGAAAAGTAGATAGATCTTTCCAATTCCAAATTAAATACATTAACAAATGTGAGTAACAATGCTTCCAATGGACATTTTACGGCTGGCTGTGGCATTACAACGAACCAACTGTGAATATCCATCAAAAATCCCCTCACGGCATTTACAATCTAATAGGAAACAGATAATAAATAAGATAAATAAAGACCTTCTATAATAAGGTTAGATTATGATAAATGCTAAGGAAGAAATAAAGTGGGGAAAGGGTTGCACTGGGAAATGGGTTGTAAATTTAGGAAATGGATAGTCAGGGAAGACTCAATGAGAAGCTGACATTTTAGTAAATATTTCAAGGTAGTGAAGAAGTCATCTACATGGCAATCTAGTAGAACAACAATCTGGCAGACAGAAGAATAAGTACAAATGTCCTAAGGCAGGAAATATAACTGACATGTTCAAAGACTAGCAAGAAGACCTGCAGAATAAGCAAGTAAGAAAATAGCAGAAGACCAAGACAAAGCTAAAGAGATGTCAAGTTTACAGGAGCCAACTTGAAGAATTCAAAGTAAAGTTAAGGACTTTGGCTTTATACAGTAAATTAAACAGAAATTCATTGGAAGGTTGAGAACAAAGATGTGATGACACGGTTAGACAAAATGATGAACCAAATCACTCCACCTGACACAAAGAGACTAAAGGAATCAAAAGTAGGAACAGTAACGAAAGCTATTATACTCCAGGTGAGAAATACTCTTGGACTGGACAGCAGGTTTGTTTTACATGAAGCTCTATCATCCATTAATTAATTTTTTGTTTTAAAAGAGAACTGCAGTGGGTACCATGTCATATAATATGCTCCACTAACACTAAAAGTTGTAAAACCTAAAAACTACCATCAGATCAGTTTAAACCCGTAGCTTTTAAGGAATATCATCTAAGTAATTAAATAGAAGAAAATCTTCATTCCTGTCATCAAAAGCTAGCTTTATGACCTTCATGAAAAATAGAATTAACTGAAGCTAATACTAGCTATGCTATCTATAGCTTTATGACTTTGGACAAGTAGTTTAATCTCTGCAATCCATTTCCTCATTTATACAACTGGGATAACATTTAAATCACAGAACCACTGTACTCTTTATTAATAAGACATCTATAAAGTGCTCAGTGCTATGCCTGGTATACAGTATTTCATTAGTGACAGAATAAACAAAGAAGAGATAATATGGAAAATTACGTACCAGTGATAAAATTGGTTCTACAATCTTAATATGTCCCCCCCAAATTCAAGCTGAAACCCCCCCAAGATGATGGTATTTGAAGTCTAAGCCTTCAGAGGTGATGAGCTAATGAGGGCAGAGCCTTCATATATGGATTAGTGCCCTTAAAAAAGAGGCCACAAGGAGCAAGACTATTCCATCCATCATGTTAGGACAGAGTAAGCACGCCATTTTTCATAGACCAATAATCCATGGACCAGAATTGGCATCTTTGACAGATGCCTAATCTGCCAGAAGACTAACTTTAAACTTGCCAGCTTCCACAACTGTGAGAAATAAGTTTCTGTTGTTTATAAACCATCTTATTTATGTTATTTTGCTTTACCAATTTGAATGGAATAATACATTTTGAAAGGGTGGCATCCATCCAAGCAAAAAACTTGAAGGAATTCCTATCAGATAGGCAGAAGATAGAATAAAAGAAGATAAAAGGGTTGACCAACCACTCCCTTTCCTAAGAAATAGAAGGCAGATGACAGGAACTACAGCAATTCAAAAGAGATGGCCAAAACCCCACATTTTCTTTTCAATTTTTTAAGGGCAAGAACACATCCAGAGTAGGTTCAGGAAGAAACCTTTAACAATCCATTTAGAACCCCTCCTATTCTGCCAATTGATAGCATTCATAAAAGGACAGGCCAAAAGACCCAAGCACAAGCACAAGCATAGCAAACACCAAAAATGGCAGCCAGGCCAAACATACAGATGTCTGGAACTTGATACAAATCCCTAAAACTTTTAGACTCCCCAAATATCTCACAAATACCCAAAACTTTTTCCAGCTTTGAAGTCTAATTGACAAAGTTTTTATATATTTAAGGTATTCAACATGTTTTGATACACATATACACTGTGAAATGCTTAACATGATCAAGCTAATTAACATACATATCACCTCACAGTTACCTTTTTTTCTTTTTGTAGTGAGAATATTTATGATCTATTCTCGGCCAGTTAAGTCTAAAACAGCATTACCAGTTATAGCCAACATGCTATACATTAAATCCCCAAAGGTTATTCATCATGCATAACTGAAAGTTGGTATCTTTTGATCCATCTCTCCATTTCCCAATTTTCCTATCCTTTAGCAGCCAGTTTTACCTGTTTCTATAAGATCAACACATCTAAGTAAGATCACACACATAAATAAGTACAATCTACACAGATCTAAGTGAGATCACTAAGTATTTATCTTTCTATGCATGGCTTATTTCACTTAGCATAACTCCTTTAGGTTCATCTGTGTTGTGGCTAGTGGCAGTATTTCCTTCTTATTTAAGGTTTAATACTATGATCTGAATGTATCTGACAAAATTCATTATATTGAAATATAATGGCTAATGTGATGTATGAAGAGGTAGGATAGTAAGGAGGTAATTAAATTATTTTGGCAGAGGGATTAAGACTCTTATAAAAGGGCTTCAGGAAGTGTTGGTTTGCTCTCTTCTGCCATGAGAGGAGTCTGTTCATTCTCTTTTTTACTCTCCCACTTTCTGTCATATGAGAAACTGTTGAAGGCACCATCTTGGAAGTAGAGAATGGTGAGAAATAAATTTCTATTATTTATTACCCAATATCAGCTATTTTGTTATAGCAATACAAGCAGACTAAGACACTGAATAATATTCCATTATGTACCACATACATTTTCTTCTCCTTACCCATCAATGATTATTTAGGTTGATTCCATATCTCAACTAGCATAAATGGTACAGGAAAGAATATGGTAGTGCAAACATGTCATTCATATATATATATATATATATATATATATATGGTTGTTTTTTTTTTTTTTTTTTTTTTTTTTTGCTACAAAGGCATCCCTTAGTATCCACAGGGCATTGGTTCCAGGACCACTCAGATATAAAAATCTGCAAATGCTCAAGTTCCTTATATAAAATGACATAGTATTTGCATAGATACAAGATTTTAAATAATCTTCTCTACATTATTTACAGCACCTAATGCAACGTAAATGCTCTATAAATCAGTGTTTAGAGAATAAGAAACAAAGCCTATACATGTTCAGTAGAGAGATATTTTTTCTGAATATTTTCAATCTGCAACCTCTTGGTTAAATACACAGATGCAGATCCCATGGATACAAGATCATATGGTAGTTTTGTTGTATTTGAAAAACCTCCATACTGTTTTCAACAATGGCTGAACTAATTTATACTTCCACTAACAGTATACCAAGGTATACCAAGGTTCCCTTTAATCCATATCACTGCTGACAATTTTTATCTCCCAGAACTTCTTATGGACTCCTGAATACAGTGGTATTATCAAAAAAGAGAAGAATTTACAAATGGATTAAAGACCCTGCTGGAACTGTTTATACCTTCTGTATCACCATAATACAAACAATTCCTACATATCAACATATACAACCAGTATAAAAACATGGGAAAAGATGTGAATTACTAATTCATAGAAAGGAAAAATGTCTTTCAAGTATACAGAACTATTCCAATTCACTAGTAAAAGATGCAATTTTAAAACAATTATTATTAAAAAAATAATACTCTGTCTCTATTAAATTATTAAAATTAGAATATCAAGTATGTTAGATATTGAAGAAATAAGAATCTTCATACACAGCAAGTAGGCAATCTGGATTAATTATTCATATATTTAATGACCCAGAAATTCCACTCCTAAGATTTTATGTAAATACACACACACATATCAGAGTATATAGCTATGTGTCTATGTGGGTATGTATGCAAATGTATGTGTGGACTTTTGTGTATGTGTAGACTTTTGTGTATGTGTACATGTGTGTATATGTATTCATATACATATATCATATTCCAAATAACCATGTTTGTCAATAAGAGAATATCTATGCAGATACCTGCAGCAGCAGTATTGTGATAGTACTAAATCAAAGGCAGCCTAGATGTTCATCATGAGTAAAATAAAAAAGTAAAATGTGCTTGTAAAATGTGTTTGTGGCAATCAACCACCGCCTGTACCACTATCGCCAATGCTGCTGCCTCTGATTCCCCTGCTGCCAACCTGAGATCACCTGGGGGTCTTCTTTCTGGGTGCTGCTGTCACAGAAGAAACTGCTGCCCCAGATGCAACTGAAGCCAACACTGATGTTGACCCCCCCAGAGATCACCTGGTGACACTGCCCCCACAGCTACAGCTGCTGCTACTGCTGACCCACTGCCTGCTGCCAACAACCATGGCCACTACCACTGCTACCATAGCCTAGAGGACTGCTTTGGGGGAGACTCCAGGTTTGGTTGCACGTGGCTGCACCCATTTTGGGACACCAGCCAGGGCCTGGGGCTTGGGTGCCAGCAGGTTTACCACCACAAAAGCCTATGTCTGGGGACTGCAGCTGGGAACTTCAGGTCCAATGTGGGGGTGCCTGCGGGTTTGGAGGAGCCTGGGGTCTTCCTGCTGAGAGTGCTGGTGGCCCTTGTCTTGGTGCTGTACCTCAGGGGTGCTCTTTTGCATGAGTGTATCCTCCGGTGGTCTCTCTGCAAGTAGGAACACCACTGAGATCTTGGGAATGCAGTGTGGCTGAGCCTGAGGTATCTGAAGCCCAGATCGGTGGGACAGAGACTGGGTTTGCAAGAGCTGATCTGGGTTTGGTGATCCCAAGAGATGTCAGAGACAGGGCTGAGAAACTGTTGAACACTGACAGAGACAGTTCGACTTTCCAGCCAAGATTTATTTTATTTTTTGATTTACTAATTTCTCTATCATATTTGGAACAGGATGGTTTTTTTTTTTGCATCAGTGTGTGAAGGACAATGATATATGAATTGTGTTTCGCACTTTTGTTGTATTCTTGTGTCTTTAATTTTTTCTCTTTGGTCTTATTCTTCCTCTCTTGTCTATTTTCTTTTTCCAACTTTTCTCCAACCAACAGCCAATCCACTCTTCCTGTGAATTTTTGCTTCTAGTTTCTCTCTTCCTCCCTCACAAATATTGCATACTATACTACCTCTGTTCTCTCATCCATCATTTGAAATTTTAAATTGTTTTTAAAATACTCTGTACTCTACATAGTTATTGAACTCATCATTTTGGTTTAATTTGAAAAAGCAGTAGACGCCTTAGTGGGAGCTATTAGGTTTAAGGGTATATATTGTGTAACTGAGTGCTGTTGATATTGGTCTCACCAGTAAAGATAAAGCACTGGAAATCTTCAGGGACACTATAGGTCTATGGGGTAGAATTTATCCTGCCTTAGGTCCATACTTTTAGATGGGAAAACACACTAACAACATGGAAAAAACAAGAGAATAAAGCACTCCAAACAAACCAAGATGCTTCAACAAAAGAAGCCACTGATAACAAACACAGCAGAAGAAATGTCCAAGAAGGAGTTCAGATTGTATACAGTTAAATTGATATGTGAGGTAAAGGATAGTACAAGGAGTGAAATCAAAGAAAAAATATAGGAAGTGAAAGACCACTTCAATAAAATAGTGAAAATAAAAAAAAAAAAACAAGCAGAAATCCTCGAAATTAAGGAATCAGTAAAACAAATTATAAATTCAATAGAAAGAATCACCAACAGACTAGATCACTTGGAAGACAGAACCTCAGATAATGAAGACAAAATATGTAATCTTGAAAGTAGAGTGAACATGTGGAGAAGATGGTAAGAAACCAAGAACAGAATATGCAAGAATTGTGGAATAAATGAAAACACCAAATTTAAGAGTTATTGGAATAGATGAAGAAGCAGAGAAACAAACCAAAGGAATGCACAATCGTTTCAATGATATAATAGCAGAAAATTTCCCAAACCTAAAGAATGAAATGGAAAATCAAATACAAGTGGCTAACAGGACCCCAAATGTACAAAATTACAGCAGTCCCACACCAAGACACATTTTAATGAGAATGACTAACACAGAGAACAAAGATAAAATCTTAAAGGCTGTGAGAGAAAAAAATCAAATTATATAGGGGAGAAACCAATTCAGATCTCAACTGATTTCTCAACCCATACCCTCAAGAGCTAGGAGGTCCTGAAATAATATAGTTCAAGCTCTGAAAGAAACTGATGCCAACCAATAATTTTATACACGGCAAATTTGAAGATGAAATTAAAATTATACAAATTTGAAGATGAAATTAAAACATTCCATGATAAACAAAAATTAAAAGAATTCACAACTAGAAAGCCTACACTACAGAGCATTCTCAACAAAATATTCCATGAGGATGAAGTGGGGGGGGGGGGGAGTGAAAACCAGCAAAGGGAGGATCTACAGTAATAAAAGGACATTCAACCAAATGAGAAACTACTTGCTAATGGCACCAAAGTAGACTTGTAGACCAATGGTACAGAATAGAAGACACAGAGATAAACCCACATAAACACTGTTATCTCATACTAGACAAGGGTACCAAAAACATTCACTGGAAAAAAAGATAGCCTATTCAACAAATGGTGCTGGCAAAAGTGGAAATCCATATGTAGCAAAATGAAATTAACTCTATCTCTCACCCTGGACAAAAATCAACTCAAAGTGGATCAAAGACTTAGGCACTAGAACAGAGACCCTGCACCTAATAGAAGAAAAGACAGGCCCAAATCTTTATCACATCAGCCTAGGATCTGACTTCCTGAACAAGAATCCTAAAGTGCAAGAAGTAAAATCAAGAATCAATAAATGGGATGGATCCAAATTAAAAAGCTTCTTCTCAGCAAAGGAAACAATTAATAATGTGAGGAGAGAGCCTACAGATTGGGAGAAAATTTTTACCACATGCACCTCCAATAAAGCATTAATCTCTAGGATACAGAAAGAACTCAAAAAAATTATCACCAAAAAAAAAAGAAAAAAAAAACAAATGGGCTAAGGAACTGGAGACACTTAACAGAAGAAATACAATTGATCAACAAAATATATGAAATAAAAGTGTTCAACATCTCTAGCAATTAGAGAAATGTAAATCAAAACTACTCTAAGATTTCATTTCACTCCTGTCAGAATGGTAATCATCAAGAATACAGGCAACAATAAATGTTAGCGAGGATGTGGTGAAAAAGGTACACTCATACAATGCTGGTAGGATTGTAAACTGGTGCAACCGCTATGGAAAGCAGTATGAAAATTCCTCAGAAAACTGGGAATGGAACCACCATTTGACCCAGCTAAGGACTTAAAATCAGCATACTATAGTGATGCAGCCACATCAATGTTTATAGCATCTCAATGCACAATAGCTAAACTATGGAACCAACCTAGGTGTCCCTCAATAGATGAATGGATGAAGAAAATGTGGTATACATACTCAATGGAATATTACTCAACTTTAAAGAAGAGTGAAAATATGGCATTTGCCAGTAAATGGTTGGAGTTAGAGAATATCATGCTAAGCGAAATAAGCCAATCCCACAGAACCAAAGGTCAAATGTTTTCTCTAATATGTGGATGCTAATTCACAATAAGGCAGGGGGCGGGAGAGCTAGGAAAGAATAGCGTTACCTTAAAGTAGGTAAAGTGATGGAATGGGAGGGGCAGGGATGTAGGGATAGGAAAGATAGTAGAATGAAACAGACACTATTACTATATGTATATATGTGACTACATGACCAATATGATTCTGCAACATGTACCCTCAGAAAAATGAGAAATTATATCCCATCTATGTATATCAAAGTGCACAAATGCATTCTACTGTCATGTATAACTAATTAAAACAAATTTAAAAAATTTTTAAAAATGTGTGCACATCATGCAAGAGTCAGAAAGAATGATGTGGCTCAGTGGTAGAACACTAGCCTAACATGCATGAAGCATTGTGTTCAATCCCCAGCAGCACTTAAAAAAACCAAATAAACAAAATAAAGATATTTTGTCCATCTACAACTAACAATATTAAAAAAAAAAAAAAAGTTAGAAGGAATGAGCCGAAGGCACATGGAGCAACATGGCTTGATGCTTTATAAAGAGAAAACAAAAATGAAAATGACCTGTGCATAGTAAATTTATATAAACTTAAAGCATATATAAAAATATATCTCACAGCAACACATTTATATACACCACAACTGAACAGGAAACTTGGAGATTTGGAAAATGAAAATAGAGATTAAGAAAATAAGGGGGGGAAATACAATCCCCTATTTAGTAAGATCTAAGATGTCATCAATAATGAGATGTACCATTACATACCACTAAAAATAGAAACAACTGTAAATATAAAACTTTCTTATCAGTAAAAAATTATATAAGAGGGCTGGGGTTGTAGCTCAGTGGTAGAATGCTTGCCTTGCATGTGTGAGGCACTGGGTTTGATCCTAAGCACCACATAATAAATATAATAAAGGTATCATGTCCATCTACAACTAAAACAAAATGTTTAAAAAACTGTATAAGAAAATGTGGTTATGTACACACTCTTAATGGAATACTAATATTGCCATAAAAATGAAATTCTGTCATTTATAGTAACATAAGTGGAACTGGAGAATATTATGTTCAGTAAAAATAAGGCAAGCACAGAGAGACAAATACCCAAAGTTTTCACTTATATGTGGAAGCTAAAAAGTTGATCTCAAAGAGGCAGAGAATAGAATAGTGGCTGTCAGACTGGAAGGGTTTGGGAAAGGAAGATGGAGAAAGGAAGGTTTGTGAGGACAAGGGTAAAGCTGGACAGGAAGAACAGCTTTTAATATCTTATAGCAAGATGATTGACTGCTTCATATTGTTCAAAATAGCTAGCTGAGAGTTCAAAATAGCTATGCTGAATGTTCCCAACATAATGATAAATGCCTGAGGTGATAGACTGCCAGTTGCCCTGATCTGATTATTACACAATGTACACATGTATCTTATAAATGTGTTCAAGTACTACTATGTGTTAACTAAGTACCACATGCCTATATAAGTTTTCACTTATATAGGCATGTGGTACTTCTAAAAAATATCTATCTTTATAGATACGTATGTATACATTTGTATGTTTTAACTATATTTATTTATGACCCTCTTTTTTATTTTGAGACAGGGTCTCACCAATTACATAAAAATAAATAAATAAAGATATTGTGTCCACCTACAACTAAAAAAATGTTTTTTAAAAAAAGGGACCCCTGAGATAAAAGTAATATTATTCATTCATTCATTCATTCATTCATTTTGGTGCTAGGAGTTGAACCGAGACTTTTCACACACTAAGTACTCACTCTACCACTGAACTACGCCCTAGCCAAAAAGATAATTTTGTTGTTTAATGTTTTTCCTGAAACTATTTAGACTTACACAAGTTTTGTCACATAGCACTCTTGTGAATATAGACAGAAAAAACTAGAGTTTCCTACAAATTCTCATTTTTAAGTGTCTAACTTTTCTGAATTATTTTTCGATCATCTCTGATATCTAGATTTTTCCACACAATACTGTCCAATATTTTGGTGATGCGGCATTTATTAAGAGAATCCACATAGAACTAAAAGCTATTGGTATTACGACAGTGTTTTTTGTAATGAGAAACATGACTAATTCACTTGCACTCAAGGTCAACATTTAACTGGAAACAACTTTCCTCTGACCATACATACTCAAAAAACTGGGTGAAAAAATAAAGGAAACACTGGTTTCAGATATTGAATACAAGATAGCACCGATTTTTTAAAATAAAACAAAAACTGAATTCTACAGCTGAAAAAATGCCATCTACAATAAAAAATTCACCTACAAGCAAAACCAATATTGGAAAAATAAAAAATATACAGGGATAAAATTACTTATAAGCAAATATTCTTGAGTTATGTTCAAATAGTCAAAAAATGGAAATAATCCAGAGTGGACAAATTGTGCATAATTTAAAAGTTAGAAAGCATAATTCTAAAAAAGTTGACAAGTGCACAATCCTACAGTCACAGCTATTAGGAAGCCTGAGGTAGAGGGATCAGCTGAGTCCAGGATTTCAAGATCAGATAAACATAGCAAGAACCTGCCTCAAAAAAAGAAAAGAGAAAAAGGTAATAAAACTACAGTACAAACAATATAGTTTAATCTCAAAAAAATGCTTAGTGAAATAAGCCACAAAAGAGCATATAATACATGAATTAACATAAAATTTTACAATAGGAAAAACTATCTAGAAATAGAAGTCAGATCAATGGCGACCATGAATGAGAGTAAAGAAGATTTAACTGTAAAAGTGCAAGAAGAAACTTTCTAGAATGATTGAAATGTCCTATATTTTAAATGTTAGTGATTACACAGGTACATATATGTAACAAAACTCAGTAAACTATAAATCATAAAAAAAAAGTTTTTCCCAGTATCTTGGGTCAAAAATTCCAAAAGGAGTCCTTCTGATAGACCCAGCCTATGTCACACACTCGTTTCTGAATCAATTAATCAAAAACTCTTAGAAATTTTGAAAGGCCATTTTGAGAACAGCAGCAGAAACTGGTACAGGTGATAGATGCTTACAATAGATGACAAAATTCTCATGTTGAAACCTTAACTACCAATGTAATGGAATTAGGAGATGGAGTCTTTTGGAGACAACTGGGTTCAGATAAGGGTGAGAGGGTGGAAAACCCCCTCATGATGGGATTATATCCTTGTAAATCTAGAATTTGCTCTAATGGAGCCACATAGCAACAAGGTGTCTATCTACAAGACAGGAAGTCGGCCCTCACCAGACACTGGATCTACCAATGCTTTCATCTTAGGCTTCACAGCCTCCAGAACTGTGAGAGATAAATGTTCTTTTGTTCAACTTACCCAATCTATGGTATTTTTGTTAAAGCCGACTGAATTAAGACAATGTTATAATTTGTGGTTGAGTACATAATAATCACTGAAGAATCTGATAGTGCTGGAATGGTCTGGGGATACTAAGTCTCTCAAATCAATAAACTAAAACATACATCACAATCAATTAATAAAACCTAGCAATAAGGAGAACCCAGTCTACCACAAAGCCACACACATCAACAGTGTCTGCTAGGGGATGGGGACAGAGCATGCACACAACCCCTCTGAAAAGTAGGTGTGAAGCTGAAAACTGTGAAGAAAAGCTTTCTGGCATCCCAAACTTCACCCCACACTCAAGACAACATTGGTGAAATGTGAAGCCTCTGGTAGATGAAAGGTGACTACACAGCAATAACAAAATCCAAATTCAGCCCAACTCTTGACCACGCTGACTCAACCTAACAGGAGAGGTGTAATTATTTTCAGGCATCAACACTACTGGACATGCAATCTCCAGTATGAAATATACATAAAACCAAAAACAAACAAATCCAAAAAGCCAAAGCAATCAACAAGTTTCAAGAGAAAATTCCAATGGTAAGCCTACGAGACAAAAAATATGATTAATGTGAGTAGATCTAGTAGAAAAAAATGGCAATATGCATGAAAAACGAATTTCAGCAAAGACATGGAAACTAAAAGGGAAAATAAAATGAAATTGCTAAAACTTTTTTAAACACATGATCTGGGACAAAGCATTCTTTTGATGGGCTCATCAAAACACAAATAAAGAAGCAATAAATATGAAAAGAGGTCAACGGAGATGGTTCAAATTAAAACACTAAGAAAAAAAAAAACAGAGTATCCAAGAGCCACGGGTCAATATCAAATGATTTAGCAAGTATGTAATTGAAGTCATAGGAGAAGAGGATGGATCAAAGAACTATGTATAGAGGTAATAGCTGAACTCTTTTAAAATAACAATAGAAATCAAACCACAAATGTAAGCTCTGAAAATTACAAAAAAGATTTTTAAAAACAAGATTTCCTAACACATACCTTGCTTTTAAACTGCTAAGACCAAAGAAAAAGAGAAAAGTCTCAACCATCTGCAAGCTAAGGACAGAGGACTCAAAAGAAATCAAACCTGTGTACACTTTGATTTCATATTTCTAGGTTCTAGAATTACATGAAAAAGAACTTGTAAAGTTTATACCACCCACTCTGTGGTATTTTGTTATGGAAGCCCTAGCAAATGAATATACCATATACCAAAAATAGAAAAAAAAAATTAAAAGAAAACCCTAGATCACTATCACTCACAAAGAAAAAAAAAAAACTTTTTCAAAAATCCAATAATATATTTTAAATAATGCATACAAATTGGAATGAAAGGAAAAAACTATTTGCAGACAACCCCACTATCTTAGAAAATCCCATCTTCTACCAAAAAACCATTCAAGTGAATTTTAAAATTCACAGGATATAAATAAGGTCAATATACAAAAATAAACTGCATTGCTATATGCTAGCAACAATTAGAAACCAAAATTAAAATAACATTTACAACAGCATCAAAAGCATGAAATACTTAGTGACAAATTTAACAAAATATTTTCTACAAGATTTAGTTCTCTTATGTCTATAACCCATTTCAAGCCAGCTTTTATATATATACACATATATAGGGGTATATATATGTTTGTGTGTGTACGTACACACACACACACACACACACACACACGGTATGTTGTAAAGGCTGAAGGCTTCCCCCACCCTCCCATGGATGTCTGATTATCATATTTAGGACCTCTTTAATTTCAATTTGCAAAACTTGGGTAGTTGAAAGTAAAAGGTGTTGCTCAGAGACATTAATGAAGACCTAATAATAGAAGAAACACACTATGTTTATGAATCAAACAATTCAATATCTTTAAGATGTCAAGTTTTTCTAAATTGAGTAATAGACTGAAAGAAACCCAAATTAAGAGCCTCCATCCTCTTTAATACAAAATGACAAGCAGTGAGCATGCTGGCGCACACCTATAATTCCAGCAATTCTGCAAGGCTGAGGCAGGAGGACAGCAAATTTCAGGCCAGTCTCATCAATTCAGCCAGGACCCTGTCTCAAAATAAAAAGGACTGGGGATGTAGCTCAGTGATAAACCATCCGTGAGTTCAATGCTCCCAGGAAAGAAAGAAAAGAAGGAAGGAAGGAGGAGAGGAGAGAGAGAGAAAGGGAGGGAGAAAACAAACAAACAGACAGGCAATTTTTTTTCTTTATGGTTCTAGGGATCCCATGCAGGACCCTGTGCATGCTAAAGAAGCACTCTATCACTGAGTTATGCCCTCAGCCCTCACAAATAATTTTTAAATATATGTGGAAATGGAAAGAACCTTAATAACCAAAACAATTTTGAAATACAGGAACAAAATTATACTGATTTCAAGATTAATACAGTTATAAAAACAGTATAGTAATGGTGTAGAGAAAAACATATAAACCAATAGAACAGAATACAAATTCCATAAAATTCATACATAAATAGCTAATTTGAAGAGAGGAACTAAGAAACCTTAATGAACAAATTTGGTCTTTTCAACAATTGGTGCTAGGATAATCAGATTCCATGGGTAATGAAAGGAGGTGGATCTCAGCCATAAGAAACGTATAAATCTTCTAGAAGAAAATCTCTGTGACTTCATAATAGACAACAATTTCTTAGCTTAGACATTTAAGAAAAAATCACAAACAATAAAAGAAAAAAAATCAATAAACTAGACTTTTTTTTGGCCCCTGAAGAAAACTAGAAAAAAAATGAAAAAGTAAACAACAGACTGGGAAAAAAATATCACACTACCTAAGACTGACAAGATATGTAACCAGAATCTAAAAACCCTTACAAGTCAAAATAACAAGCAACTTAGGAGAAAAATGGGCAAGAGGTTAGAACAGATGCTTCATAAAAGATATGCAAATAAAAAATAAGTAGTTGACTTATGCTCAACACCATTAGTTATTAAGGTAATGCAAATTATGACAAAACCACCATATATCCACTAGTGATTAAAAATTAAAAGGCTGAAAACACAAAATGTGGGCAAGGATGTAAAACAATTACAATTTTTTTTTTTTTTTTTTTATGTTGCTAGTAGAAAATGCAAAGGGGTACAGCAACTTCAGAAAAACTTTTGCAGTTTCATTCATTCATTCATTCTGCAATACTGGAAGTTGAACCCAGGGGCGCTACTGAGCCACATCTCCAGCCCTTTTTCTATCTTTTATTCTGAGATAATCTCACCAAGCCCTTGAGGTTGGCCTTGAACTTGTAGTCCTTCTGCCTCAGACTCCTGACTGCTGGCACACCTGTGTGCCATGAAGCTGGGAGGGGAGATCAATGATCGATGTCAGGTGCTCTTCCATTCCTCTCTAATTCCTTACAGCTTTAACTGTAGTACACTGAAACTAAGATGGTGCCTGGCAGATGATGAATGTCAAATAAGTATCTGGTGAATGACTGAATGACTAATTTCCTCATTTTTCACATCTACACTACTTTAGAGACCTTTGTGGATACAGGCATGTTCGCTTTCTTTTAGTCAACTGAAAATTGAAATGTGAATGTTCTAAAAACAATAACTAAATACCACAAGCTCCCAATTTGTTTTATTAGCTTCTACTTCAGCATGCAGCACTATTAATTGGGTAAAAAAGCAAACATCTCTTAGATATACTTTAAATTATTTATACATAACAATCACAATTATAGTCCAATTTCAATGAAAAATGAATTCTGAATCCAGAATAATTTAATATAAAAGTAGAAACATGAATAAAAACATCATTTTTCTGCAATAAACAGAAATCTCCTATTTCCAATTTCTAGCCCTATCATAGTTAAAATACCAAATCTGGCCCCCTTCACCCCTGAAGTGAATCGACTTCCCCAGTAATGACTGTGCAAGTCAACTTCCTAGGTCATTAATATTCTAAGTCAATCAACAACTTACTCCAGAGAAAAGACACAAAGCCCTACCAGTTCTTAATCAGCAAAAAGCAATTACTCTCTCGTAATCCTACAAAGAATACCTAAAACAAATGAGAATTTCAAACTCTAAGACTATCCACTCCATCTTTCACTAAACGTGGTAAGCCCCACTACACCAAATATGACTGAATATTACTGTGTATCATTCAAGATGCTAAATATGACAACAAAATATCTCTACCTGAGCATCCCTCAGGCCAGAAGTTTCAGTATACTGTTACACAGCATGCTATAATAAAGATACATGTGACACATGAATATTTAATAAATGTGGATCTCTCCTTCAAGTTATTCAGTTGAAAAGTGGACCTTTCCTGAACTGACTGACTACAGTATCCTCCACACATTGTCAAGTGCCTTTTAAAATAGGACATATTTACACATAGCCAAAATGGGTATTTAAAGACTACTTAAAAACATCCCTACCCATGTTTAGAGCATCATTTACCATATTTACAATAAGCAGATTATGACCAGCAATTCCACCCCACTACTTGTAGCTGAACAAGTATCCCAGACTAGGCGCTTAGTCCGCCAAATAGCCAAAAAATTCAAGACCCAATTTCCGTGCCCAAATTTCTTCTTTTCTCCACCATCATTTATTTGCACCCCCCCCCCATTCCCTAAACTCCCTGCACTTCCTGCCCACCGCACTTAGCGCTCTTCACTTTCACCCCCGCTTCCCCGCCCCTAACCAGACCCTGCACAGCACCAGGGTCCCGGCTCTCCAGAGGCCGCCCCCGCCGGAGCCCCCCAGACCGAGCAGCGGGAACGCACAGTTGAGCGAGGGGGCTGCTCCTCAGACCCACCATACGAAGTCGTTGCTTTTGTCCTCGTAGGAGTTGATGAGCCCGTTGCAGAGGGGCGCGAGCAGAGGACGCTTCCTGCTGCCGCTGCTCAGGCTGGAGCTGCTCCCTCCTACGCCGGCGCTGGGCCTGGCCGCGCAGCTGAGCCGGGACAGGCCCGCGGACACCGCCCCGCCGCCGCTCGCGCCGCCGCTGCCCGACACCGCGGCCGCCACCAGCACAGGCCGCACCGGGCCGCCGAGACCACCCGAGCCCGCGGCCTGCGCTGCCCCGCTGGACCCCAGCGCCGCCGCCGAGGCCGCCACGGAAGGCGGCGACGGGGACGAGGATAAGGACGAGGAGGCGGAAGTCACCGAGGAGGCCGCCGACGAACCGGGGCTCGTCCCCGCGGAGCCCGACCCGGCCTGGCGGCTACCGGACATCGTGACTCCCGCCCCTCCGGCCGGGCGCTCGGAGGCGAGGGACCGCGACCGCGACCCTCAGCCGCGCCCCTCCCCTCAGCTCAGTGCATCCTGAGGACGCGCGCCGGGAGGTGGGGCTGAGGAACAATAAAGTTGGGGGGTCTCAAGGCAACCGCACCACAGCGCCCGACGCGAGGGGGCGGAGGGAACTAATCAGGCAAAGCTACAACCGCTCTCGAGGCCGCCGCCGCGGTCCCCGAAGCAGCCAACCCCGGAGGGCCGTGCGCGCGCGAGCGGCGGAAGGGGCGGGGCGGCGGGTCTCTGCACGCCGCGGGCGGCGTCGGGCGCGCACGGCGGCTGCGTCGGCTGGAGACCCCCTGTTGGGACCTCTTTTCGCCCGTGACGTGCAGGAGGGCCGGCCGATTTAATGGGGCAAAAGAGTTAGAAGAGAGCGGGGTGGATGGCAGGGTAGGGGTTGGTTGGGAGGATCGGGAAGGGGCTCCTGAGGCGACTGCGCACGCGCACCTTGGGCGCCGACGCTCGAGGTTTCCCCGGGTGTCCGCCGGGGGAACGCGGAGTCGCCGTGTCACGCATGCGCGAGAGCGAGCGCGCCGCGTTCCTGAACGCGCCCGGGAGCTGTGGAGAACGCGGTCTCCCGGGACGCGGGCGGTGTGTCCTGTGGGCAGGGCACGACAGGAACTTCCACATCATGAAAGGGAAGCGCTGTGGGCCGGGGACACACGGGCGAAGCCACAATCCCGGAGCAGTTATAAGAGCGTTGGACAGAATCGCCTGCTCCCGGTCCTGCTGGTCCTGGGCGATTCCGCGGCGTCACGGGCAGCAAACCGAGATGTAGTCACTGAAAGGCGTTAAGGTAGCTCAGTCAGAACCCGGCTCAGTGTGGGTCTGTTGTGATTCTAACAGAACCAGGTCACCTCAGTTAATACCACCAGGAAATGCACCGCTTCTGGTAGATTTCCTTTGAGTGTTAAAAACTGATGGCAGATTTTCACTTGCTACTTTGCGAACCCCTAAGATTCTGGGGGACGTAAATTTGAAACAACCGAAGTGGATGATTCTCTGTTTCCTTTTCTTTCCAACTTTATCTTTCCGTGATTCCCACAGGAAATCCCAGATTTAATTCTGTCCTGAGTGCTGGAACTTGTAAGAGGAATTAGGAATAACAACTCCGCGAAAGGCGGCAGAGCCAGGGAGACGCCAGGCGGAAGGCCCATTAGCCTGGACCTGGCCGTTAACCTGACAGCAAACCATTCTGACACTGTCACCCTCCTCTGTGCTTTAGCCTACTCATATCTCCAGATTCTCGGACCTAGCTCAGATTTCTGCTCAGAGTAATGACATAGGAATCAGCTATCAGGTTTCTGAGAATGATCCTTCGTATAAAAATATTGCATTATGGAACCTCGTATAAATTCACTTTCAAGATCCAAACGAAAGTGGGCAGACTTTCCTTGGCAGAGATAGTTGTACTCGTTCTTCTGCTCTAGGGTACTTTGTTCCCATGTATAACATTATAGTTTAGTGTTTTATATATGATTCTCCTCCCAAACCTATCAGCCTCAGCTTTGTATTGAACGCAATCCCTGGCTTATGACAGGTACTTAAACAGTTTACTAAAAGAAAGAATAGAGCTATTGATCATCTTATTTTTTATCTCATTAATGTCTTTCCAACTAAAATGTATGCCCCATGAAAGCAAGGAACATACTTGTTCTCATTGGGCATTCAATAATTATTTGATGTAGGAATGCATAGATAAATAAATTTGCTCAGTATTTTGAACACTTACTAGACATAAGTCTGGACTAGACAAAGAAGAGAAAGAAGTTAACAAAATCTTGTTCCTACATTCAGGAAGCTAACAGGGTAACTGGGGAATTAGAAAAATAAAAGATAATACCAAGGAGCACATGCTTATTTTTTATTACAAAAGGCATAGAATCGCCAGAGGAGCTGGAAAAAGCAAGTTCTGAGGGCCAGCCAAGTTGGTGGGAGAAGGAATCAGGCCTTAAGAAAAAAATATAATTTGGTCAATTAACATCATGAGCCGAGAAAATAAAATGCTTACATCGAGTTCACATATCTGTTTGGTAGAGGTAGAAGTTTATTCCAGAGAAATGTATTCGGGAGCTAGATGGTAAAGAGCCTTGAATCTAGTTTGTAAGGTAGTCTAAACAATTGGGAACAGGCAGTAAGTGAGATAAAAAGTCTTTATTAGATTAAGTTTCAGAAGATGTGGGAGATTAGGGAGCAAAGAGTCTAATTAGGAAAAATTATATCCATTTATGCGTAAGTGTGAAGATTATAGATTAAGGTGATAACAAGGTAAGTTAGGGACTATTCTGAGAAAACAAGTAAAGAACAATAGAATTAAATTACTCCCTGTAAAAGAATCTTTTAGACCCTAGAGGTCATTAACCAGTTCTGCCTTTTTTTATAATTGTCTTCTTTAGTGCTCTACATAATAGCCAATGTATTATATCAAAATGATGGAACACAAAGATAACCCCTGGATAACAACCACATGACAACAGAGTTGGAGACATCTGGTGGATGGTTTAATTTGGGATATCTTGAGTGAGTGTGGGATGAAAAAAAACATTCAAGTAACCATATCCAGATAGAGATTGATAACACAAAGCTCTGTCCCAGGAGAATATTCAATATATGAGAGAAATATTTGGAATATAATAAGGAGATAGTGTATCAATCATCAAGTGTTTTTAAGGACCAATGAGCAATATTAGTCCATTTTGTGTTGCTATGACAAAATACCTGAGGGTACCCATAACATAAACAAAAGAGGTTTATTTTACTCACTATTATAAGGGCTGGAAAGTCCAAAATTGGATAGCTATATTTATTTTGGCCCCTGATAAGGACCTCACTGACCTGATCTCAAAATACTGGAGAAGCAGAAAGGAAAATAGCCCTGTGCAGAAGGGGCCAAGCAGGGGCCAACATGCTCTTGAGAGAACAGCTTGTTCTCACTTTTTAAGACCAGCATAATCGCTTTCCAGCCAGGACCCCCATAACTTAGTTACCTTCTGCTAGACTGCTCCACTTCAATACCACCACACTAGGAAACAAACTTTTAACACAGGAAGTTTGGGGGACACACTCAAACTAAACCATGAACATTTTGCTATACCCACGATTCTCAAACATTGTTCCAGAGAAGGAACATCTAGAAAGTTTGTTAAAAACTGAATATTCATGAGCTTCACCTCCAGAAATTCTGACTCTTTGGACCTGGGGTATGGCTCAGTAATATGCATTTTTACCAGCACCCAGGTGGATCTGATGCAGATAACTAACCCTTTGAAAACACTGATTGATAATGCAGGGAATGTAAATTAAATGTGTGAAATAGTCTATTCCTTCCGAATAGCCTCTTCAGGAGACAAATAGGGCCCAAACAGAGAAGTCTCTTAGGAACAATTCATCAGTTCTTGGTATTACCTCTTTGGGATCTGTCTTCAGTGCAGTCTTAATTGGTAAACTGAAGCTGATGGAATATGATGCAATAGAATTTCCCTTTGTACCAGATAAACATGTAAAGACTGTGTGAAAGTACACAGTCCTTATTAGTTTCTACTGGCAACATCTATTGGGAAAGCAGAAGAAAAAAAGAGGAAGCGTGGCAAAACATGCACACACCAAAAAAAAAAAAAAGAAGAAGAAGAAAAGGAAGTCAGACAACTTAGGAGACATGCAAATAGAAAAAAAGAATATTTTAAAAATGAGAGTAAATATAAGATAAAACTTAAGCCCAAATAGTTAAAAAAAATTACATCATGTTATTAAATATACTAATCCTATGAACCACAAAAATGATCAATGAAAACATGGTCTACTAGTGAAGGAGTTAAGATTGAAATGGAGTTACCAAGAGGATGGAACTTCCTGGGTATATTTCTCAAGTGTCACATATAATATATACATATAAATAATATAGAAAGGTATATATTTATAATATTTTTGGGAGATAAGTCTGCTGGTTTCCATCTTCAGTTGGTCCTACCCTTTGGTAAACAGTCATCCAAAAGGATAAGCTTAAAAAGCTTATCTGCCTGACTCACCTGGAGGGTTTGCTGCCTGTTTACCCAGGTTGCTCTGCTGTCCAACCAAATCTCAAACAATTGCTTTCTGTTTTGTTTTTTAATTTAATGTGGTTGCTATATTGAAACAAATTAGTGATGTGAAATAAACTAAACTTGGTGTTAAAAAGCTAAACTGAAAAAAAATGAGAAAACATTATTTTTTGTGTGTAAATGAACAAAATAGAGATGTTTTTGTGAATCCAATGGTAAAATAATGCATCTGGCAGAAAATAATCCATAATATATTCATAAAACGAAAAGCTCCAATTTACTCATTTAAAAACATGTAGCTGGGCACAGTGGTACATGCCTGTAATCCCAGCAGCTCTGGAGGCTGAGGCAGGGGAATCACAAGTTCAAAACCAGCCTCAGCAATGTCTGGGTACTAAGCAACTCAGTGAGACCCTGACGCTAAAGCAAAATAGGGCTGGAGATCTAGCTCAGTGGTTGAGTGCCCTTCAGTTCAATCCCCAGTACCCACCCCCCAAAAAAAGTAAAAAAAATTAAAACAGACTATAGAGAACTATAATATTGTAAGCTTATTATTTGAAGACAAACCCGTTTTCAAAAATGTCTGTCCTACTGTTTTCACTGTATAGTTTCATCATTTCGCTTTTTATAAAATTACAAGCATTTTTAGAGAAGATAAATAACACTAGTACTCTAATAAATCAGTCACTATATTTTTTTTAAAAGAGAGAGAGAGAGAATTTCAATATTTATTTTTTAGTTTTCAGCGGACACAACATCTTTGTTTGTATGTGGTGCTGAGGATCAAACCTGGGCCACACGCATGCCAGGCAAGCACGCTACCGCTTGAGCCACATCCCCAGCCCACTCACCATATTTTTAAAAATTAATTTTCCTTTTTACTTACTTTGCATGTTGCTGCTAGCAATTTTAGTCAAGGCAGTTGCAAAATATAGCTGAAACTAATCAGAAGTATTGTAGCAATAAAGGATAATAGGCAGAGCTGTATGAATGTGAGCACAAGTTACTTAATAGAGCTAGTCAGCTGTAAAAAAAATCCCATATTAGGAAAAGTCAACATTAACTGAAAAAACATTTTCTTGTTTTCTATACAGTGAACATGTACATATTTTATGAACATGTAAGAAGGTTTGGATCCACTTAAAGATTATAAGCCAAAAGGTGCTATCATGACGTGGTATCAAAGGAAGAGAAAAAAAAAATCACCCCCATTAAGACAGAGGCAAATGACATCGTTGGTCTTTTGTTCCATGGGTTCAACCACCTTTGGACAGAATGTAACCTGAGTGATCTGGAAAAAAATCTAGAACAAGAATCAAGAAATGTTTAAAACGGTATGTTATTGATTGTAATTTGCATTAAGAAACCTTCCTAAATCATAAGAGATATTTTTCTACCTAGACCCCTGAGAATTTAGGTGAAGTTTCTAGGAAATCCCACTGTAATAGTTCCACTAGTCTCTATATCACTTCTGAAGTTAATCTTTATACTGTGTATTTTGGGCTTAATATAAAATAGTCAAGAAGAGACAACAAAATGAAATGATGAAGCCTAGGGTCAGTTCTGTGTGGAAAAGGAAGTGTTCATTATAAACTAACTCTAGTTCCCAGCATAAATCTTATACTATTTGTACTTTATTGGTGTGTTCATGTTTAGTCATGTCAAAAAGATTGTTTTTTTTTTTTTAGTTATAGGTGGAAACAATGTCTTTATTTTATATTTATATGGTGCTGAGGATCAAACCCAGTGCCTCAGACATGCTAGGCGATTGCCCTACCTCTGAGCCACAATCCCAGCCCAAGATTGTTTCTTTACATGAGCAATTTGTAAGTTTGATGGTAGGAAACCCACCTGGTGGTAGAGAGAGATGATGTACAGATTTGTTTAAGGATAGGCATGGTTATCAGAGAGAATGAGTTTGAGTATGTTGAGGCCTACACAGATTGCCTTCCAACCCAGTGCCCCTGGACTCATGCCCACGTCCTTGGGGAAAAAAGATTGAAAAAAAAAAGGCTTATATAATTGAGTTATGTAAAAATTGGGGCTGCTAAAGTAGCACTAAATTGTGAAACTGGATTTTAAAAAAAGACCTAGGATGAAAAATGGAAAAAATTTGAACATAACAATGGTAGTTAGATTTATGTCAGCTTAAAAGAGAAATAGTTTCAATAGTTAAACTTTGAAGGTAATGTCATCTAAAACAATCATTCTTCTGATGATATTTTTCCTTCTATTTTCTGATTCATGTAATTCTTATATTCTTAATTTGCTTTATTCAGATACAAGTATTTCTTTCCCAAATCATCAGTTCTCCCATACAGAGCCTGAGCATCTCTCATTAAACCAGTTCAACAGCATTTGCACTAACTAATTTGTAGTGAGATAATAGAAACTGATATTATCTCATTTTCAGTTTGAAAAAAATTAGGTCAGAGCAATAAAGCTGGTGGTTAACATCTTGGCACTCCACCTTCTGTACAGTGGCTGAGGATTGCTGAATCTGACTCTTCTCTTTTCAACTGATACAGGTGTGTATCCTAATTTTGAATCAATTGAAGCAAAGTTACAAATAATATACCAGTTTTCCTTTGTGATATCATACTATATGACTCTCAAACACTTGGTTTGTACCAAGATATAACTAGATGTGGGTAATACTTGTGATGAAAGTACAAGTTGAATTCTATACGGAAGATCTAATGAAGTGTTGCCATCTACTGCAGTACCAATTACAACATGTTATTTTTCTACTGTTGGCATAACAAATTATCACAGATTTAATATCTTAAAACAACAGAGTTTAGCCTTTGCTGGTTTCTCTGTCAGAGTCTCATATGACTGAAATCAGAGGGTAGCAAGGCTGTATTACTCTATACGTTCTAGGGGATAATCTGCCTCAAGATTCATTCAGAGTATTGGATTTGAGTTCCCTATGATTGTAGGATTAAAGTGTCTATTTTCTTACTCACTGACAGCTAAGAGCCATTCTATCATTCCTTGTCTCCCTGCCCCCCTTCATTGGCAACAACAGTGGGGAAGCCAGTCATACACCACATCTCTCTAACTTTTGCCTTTTTCTCAATTTTTAAGAGCCTATATGATTACACCAGGCACACTCACATAATCCAGGATAATCTCCTGGTCTTGAAGCCAGAAAATTCCATATACAAAGTCTCTTTGACATATAACATTCATATATTGAGTTCCAGGAATTTGGGCATGAGTATTGTTAGGGGTGGCATTTAGTCTTTCTATCATGTGCAGTGCAGAATATATATTGCTTGATGAATACTCATTGACTAGGTAATATGAAGTACTCTTTGGCTTACCCATGCAGTAGAATAATAACCTTTTTCATCCCTTTGAGTGGTCTCTGAAGAGATAGCCATCTCTCAGTGTCAGTGAAATGATTGGTTCTAGGATCCTCTAAAAGTACCAAAATCCACACATGCTCAAGTCCCCTATATAAAATGGCACAGTATTTGCATAGGACCTATGCATATCCTCCTGTATACTTTGTCATCTATAGATTACTTTTAATACTTAAAAAATGTAAATGCTGTATAAATAGTTTTTATGCTATATGACTTAAGTAATAATGACAAGAAAAAAATTCTGTGCATGTTCACGTAGACAATTTTTTTAATAATTTGAATCCCTGGTTTGTTGAATCTATGGATATGGAAAGCCAAATATACTAAAAGAAAAAAATGTGTTCCTTTTCTCACGAGTCATCTCACCCTTCAGATGCTAAGTTTGAGCAACTGCACTCTACACATTACATTTATTAAACATTGAGTAATAACAGCAATACAGATTTATATTGATAGCTAATTTAGATATTCATTTCTGGAAATCATGATTATTTCTTTGTATATCATGCAAAAATTATGTCCTACTTTTTTGATGGAGATATTATTCTCATTTTTATAATATTTAATGTATTTTTATATTATAAGAGATTCTTTCACCCAAGTAATGAGTCAAAAGTCTGAGGAACTTTGAAACTCTTGTTCGTTGACCCAGCATATAGTTTATTCCTTTCATTCTACTCTGTACATCAACACAAAAATAGAATTCATGCTAAAATGAAAAAACTCATTGCAATTTCTGGTTCAGGATTGCATGTTTACCTCTTTCCTTCTGAAAATTAAAGGAATAATATCTTTTAAAAGAGTAACAGCAGCATAAACCAGAGGAGACCAACAGTGATCAAGAAAAGTAAATATACATATGTGTATACATATATGTGTATATGTATATATGTATAAATATATATATAATATATGTGTGTATGTCACAGATAGTATACTAATGAACAACTCAGAGTAGAAGAGATCATAGTCCAAAATGTATTGATTTATTGCAAAGCAAAAAGACTTTTTCCCCAATAAAACCCCAAATGTGATAAAACCCTCTACCATTAATTATAATTATGTGACTTTGGAACCTTTGGTCTAGTTAAGTTCTTCCCCATTCAGCTGTGTATTAGAAGGCTATTAGTAATAGTATTTGCGCCTAAGCTAAAAAATAAGAAGAGCTCTCAAAAGCAAGTGAATCATGGGTACTGTTTAGCTTAATCCCCAGTACTGCAAAAGCAAAAAAAAAAAAAAGGCATTATCTGGATAAGGATAAGTAGGTTTCTAACATGGGTGAGGCTGTGGAAAGACATGGGCCAAATAAATCCTGAGATAATTCTGAACTCACGTGATGGACATAAGGTAAGGGGAAAAAAGAAGAAAGATGGAAATTTAACCTTCACTACATAATTAAATGCCATAGAGAATATCACCACTTGAATGAAATCTTTGTCATTTGTGAGAGTCCACCCCTTATCTGCTTGCTTCAGTGAGCTAGTCAGCTTTTTTGGCTCTGATCAAAAAACAAACAAACAAAAAACAAGAACAACTTAAAGAAGAAAAGTTCATTTTAACTCATAGTTTTGGAGGTCCAGAAATGAGGTAAGGCCTATAATTGCCTCCACTTACTCCAGAAGAAAGGGAGTAGGTACTTAGGCAGTGCTAGCTGCTTGCTCTCAGATAAGGAGAAAGATGTGGGAGTCTGAGAAGTGACTGGGAATCTGGTGGCTAGTGTTTTCACGGAGGTATCCAAGAAAGGAAAAAGCTGTACAAAGAGCTCATGACATCTGAAAGGCTTCTTTCTCAAGCCTTCAACTAGTAACTGAGTGCTGAATGGTACTTTCCTGTGAGGACACTACTTGAGGCTGGAGAAAGCATCCCAAAGCTCACACAAAATATCTGAAATGTGAAGGTTTGTGGGTTGCAGCAACTAGTGTATGAAATTCTGATTCACAAAAATTTCAACATGCTTTTCAAATTCCTAGCAAGAACTGAAAAAGTAAAAGGAATAAGAAGTATTAGACATAAGAGACTGTACTGTCATTAGTCAATAAATAAGGAGCAATTGTCCATTTAGAAGAATAAGTTAAATCCCTACTTCACACCATGCAAAAAATATAGCCAAGACAAATCAAAGTTTCAGATAATAGCTATTATTTTTGAGCTTTTTTTCCCCCTGGAACTGGAGATTTAGACCAGGGGAGTTTTACTACTGAGATACATCCCTAGCTCTTTCAGTTTTTAATTTTGTGACAGGGTCTTGCTGAGTTCCTGAGGTTGACCTTGAAGTTGCATTCCTCCTGCCTTAGTCCCCCTAGTTGCTAGGATTATATATGCATGCATCTTAAAATTTTGCATTGCACTTTGCTCATTTTCATAATCTTATAATATTAGTATACTACAATGCTTAGGTTATAGTGAGTATAATCACAGGCTTTGGAGTAGGGTAGGAGAAGGCTTGCTTACATTTGTGTCATTCCCCCACCCTCTTAGTATTTCAATCTAAAATCAGATTATTCTTTCTTATCTCTTCTGTTTATTACTCTATCAGCCTTTTAAATCTGCAGTGTTCATCTTTATTTTGAAGAAGTTAATGTTTATTCCTTCATCATATATTTTGTTCTTTTTCTTTCCGAGATTTTTATCAGTTGGATTTGGCACTAGTATTTCTATCTTCTATGCCTCTTAGCTTTTTCCTGTGCTCTTCACTTTTTCTTTTCTAGGAGAGTTTCTCTATCTTATCTCACTAAATTGTTCTATGGCTGGATCCATCAGTTGTTCTCCTATTAACTATTGCACTTCTACTAAATAAACTGATAAATTTGGTAGATAACATCCAATAATTATTCATTCAAAAAATGTTCAGTGGTTTAGTCTATGTGTCCTTTAGGAATAATATTCATTCATTCTATAAATACTTGTTGGGCATTTAATTGGGCAAGTATTACCATTCATCAGCTGCTATATCAAGCTGTATACTGATTATAGAAGTTTCCTGCCTCATGGGCTTCATGTCATGCTTGCTATTAGCACTACCCCAAAATGTATATTTACACAGGCAGTAAATTTCTTCTGTCATGGTAGTTAGCATGTAAGTTATCAGTATATTTCAACTAGACTGTCAGATTCTTGACTATGTCTTTTCTAGTCTATTCCCAGTATTTGGCAAAGTACCAGGTATATAGAAAGCAGGGTTAATATGTTTTTCCTGAATAGATGTTGAATTAATATACTTTCATATTTTAAAAATTGTCATAAAGATGAATCCAAATTCTTATTTAATTTTGACTATTCTGTACAACATCATGAAGATATTTTTTAGTCTAGGATGAATGCATGACTCAGAGAACTCTTAATATCATGATTCCATATTTTTGGTGGGTGACACCATTTAATACACTCTCAAACATCTCCATAGCAATTAAAGTTTCAAAAATACACCAAAAAGATGTATTTTTGTTCTTGTTAGTTCATATCCTATGTGTCACCTCAGACTAGGAACCCTAGTAACAATCTGCTTTGGAAGTCCTTGTTTGCCTTCTTCCTTCATGGGAATTCTTAAATGTAATCTCCAGATTAATGTTATTCATTGGTTAATTTTTTCTGTCATGAATCTACTGCTGTATGCAATAATGTATGTATCATTAATCTATTGCTTCATAACAACCATTCATAAGCCTTAAACAACATCCATGCACTTAATTCATGACACTACGGTTTAGCAATTTCTACTGAGCTCAGATGGGAAATTCTTCAGGTCTCACTTGGATTCATTATTTTATTCTAACTGCAGGTGCTAAGTAATACTGCATATATTTGTCTCATTATTTTATTCTGAATATTAACCTAAGGTTAAATGTAAAATGTAGAACCCTTAAATTCAAGATGTCACAGAGTAGACAATACCAAGAAAAATCACTGGTGAAACTGTGGAATAAAAGTTAAATCTGGACTTAATAAGGAGAGACTTGTTTGAAAAAGATTATTGCAACAGGGCCAAGGGACTATTGTAACAGGGGAAGGAAACTATCGCAATCAGGAAAATGCTTTTTATTTTTTTCTGAGCATTGAACCAGGGGGCTTAACCACTGAGCCACATCCCCAGCCCTTTTAAAAAAACAAAAATTTATTTAGAGACAGGTCTCGCTGAGTTGCTAAGTGCCTCACTAGTCCTCTGAGTCTGACTTTGAACTTGTAATCCTCCTGCCTCAGCCTCCTGAGTTGCTGGGATTACCGGTATGTGCCACCACACCCAGCACAATCAGGAAAATGCTTTGCTGTAGGCCTACAAGTGACTTGAGAGTCAAGCAAAACCTTTTGCTTTTATAGCTAGAAATAAACAAAGATAGAAAGAAGCAGATACCAGTAAGTAGAATGAATGGGTGGTACTTTCCGATGGTAGATGAGAGAATATTTCACCCTAAGATCCCTTTGTTCTCAGGAAGGGCTGGTGATGGGACAAAGTGCAGGGGACTGGAGGAAACAGAGAGTTTAAGCAAAATTTTACTAAGGAACATCATACTCTTCTGACTGACCAAGGTTTTTTTTTTGTTTTGTACAAGGAGGCTGGAATTGCCTCAGGGTCTGCAGGTCCTGTTGGACAGAAAATGTAATTTAGGAAACTAGATGCTTAGTGCTCAGAAGTGAAAAGGTGTGACAGACTGGGCTTTAAAAGCTGAAATTTTTAGTAGAGGCCTGGGAGTTAGGACAGCCATGAATTCTTGGATTCTTAACTATGTTTCCAAGGCTTCCTTTCAAATGCAAGTGATTGGAGTGAGTTCAAATTACTGTGTTTTGCACATACCCCCACTTTCCACTGTTTAAAAGCTTTACTCAAAAGCAATGTGTCCAAAAAGGTGTTTGGCTTCTGGCTTCAGCTTTAAAATGTAAAGAAATCATTACTCTCTTTCCTTACAACAACAAAGCTATTTTGGCAATCTACTGCCTTCAGCAAATAGAAATAAGTATTCAGTATGCCAGGCATCATTTTATGTCCTCGGAATAAAAAAGTGAATAGGATACTTTCTGTCCTCATGAAGAGTTCGTTCTAGTTGAGATGCAAACTTTTTTTTTTTTTTTTTTGTATTTATGAGGGTTCTTTAAATATTGGGGAAAATGGCTTTTTATGAATTGCAAATTGCTTTTCCCTGCTTTATAGACAGCATTCTTGTTACTGGTTTTAATGAAAGTATTTCTACAGTATTTCTTTATATCGCTTTTTGTTGTAGATGGATATCAGGTAGACACTGAAAAACCTGAATATGTTTTGTTTCTGAGCTGAAAGAGCTTCTGTCAAGAACAGTTGTGCTGGGCCAAATACTTCCTCCACATGTAATTTATCATGTGTTTTTGTCTTTCAATCTGCTAGTTTAGCAAATTTTATCTTTTTTTCTTCCTAAAGTAAACTCTGTCTGATCGTCATCATAATTTTTAAAGTATACTACTAGTTCAATCATCTCATATTTCGAGATTTTTGCATCTATGTTAACAATGAGATTGGTCATGTTTTCTGTTTTGCTATTGGTCCTATATATCTAATTTGGATATCAATTTAAGTTCACAAAAAGGGTTAAATAACTTTCCTCCTCATTTCTCTGAAAGTCTAAAGGAGAATCAGACGTTATCATCTTCTTTTTTTTTTTTCAAAGTACCTTGGCATAGCTGTTCAGTTTATTTTTCTATAATTTATTTTGATAATTTAATCAATAATGTATTGTTTCTAAAATAATTTCTTAGATCTAAATATTAAAATTTGTTGACATTAAGTTGCTTATGATTCTTAAATCTCTACCAATTCTATATTTTGTGCTGCTATATCTTCCACTTTTCATATATGCTTTTATTATTTGTGTATTTCTTCCTTTTCTTTTTTTCTTGGTTGTTCTTGCTATGAATTTGTATGTTTAATTGAACACCGTTCCCCAGTTAATGTCTGATGTGAGTCTCTTTTCCCTTAGTCTATTAAATAAAGAATTAACACCTACTTTATTTGTGTTTATTCTGTTATTCTTCTGAAATTATCATTTATTTATTTTTATTCCTTCTGGTCATAGTAAAAAATATAATACTACTTTAATGTCTGCAGAGGACAATTCTATGATGTAGCATGTTTTTTTTATGTCTTATTAGTTTTGATTATGCCACACTTCCTTTTTTTAGAGGGGTGGCTAGTTTATCCTGTATCACTGAGTTGCATTTTAATTCCTTCAACTCATGGGTTATTTATAATATAATATAATATAATATAAAGCTGTAAATATAATATACAACTTGGTAGCATATATGCTCATCTTTTGTTATTAGTTTCTAATGTAATTGTATTATGATCACAGAATTTGTCTGTATAAATCAGTTCCCTGGAATCAGACCTTTGTGTTCTAGCACATGCTTATTGCTTTCAACATTCTGTGTCTTTTCAAGAAGAATATATAAACTCCATATATTAGATGTACTGTTCTATATTAGCATTGTATTTTCAAGTCTTTTACATATTCTTCCTGAAATTTTAGTTTATTATTAATATTTTTTGAGTTGTTGAGGATTGAACCCAGGTCCTGGTGCACGCTGGTAGGCAGTAGCTTTACCACCGAGCTCCACACCCAGCCCCTTCTTACTAAAATTTCATATGCTTGTGCTATCAGCTTCTCAAATCTTTCTTTTTGTGATTTTTATCTGTTTTTGCTTTACATATTTAAAAGGTATAATATTTAATTCATATATAGTTTCCCATTATAATTTCTTCTTGGTGGGCATTGTTCCTTTTACAATGATGTAGTATCATTTTTATTGCTGTTAAGTAGTCTCTTAAATTTAAATTTTTCTGTTAATAATATCTAACCCCAGTTTTCTTTTAGTTATTATTTCCTTTATTTTCTACTTTTCATATTTTTTGTACTTCATAGAAAGCATGGAGATGGCTTTAAAATTTAATATGATTGTCTCTTTCAATACATGTTTTAAATCCATTTGTATTTATAGTGATTATTAATCTTTGTGGATTTATTAATTATGATAATATTTTAATTTTTAATTTATTCTTTTATTTATTTCATTCTTTCCCCTCTTCTTTCCTATGTTGCATTATTTGAAAAAAGATATTTCTCTATCTTCCTGAATAAGATAAGGATGAATTATATTTTATATACATTCTCACTGATTTGTCCCATTTTCCATGTTACTGATAATCAGAAGCCTAGTATCACTTTCTTAAAACACAAAATTGTTCACTATGATAATCACTCATGGCCGTAGCCATTGTACACTTTCTGAAGTAGGATAGAAAAAATATCTAGGTAAAAAGCAGACAAAGAAAGTAGAAGGTAAATATAACTTTAATCTAAAAGCCTGTTCCTCATATCTTCATTCCTCAGGACAGTTCTCTCTCCCAGTTTTGTCACTTCTAAATTTCTGGGAAATATATGTATCTTCACTAATAATCTGAAAGTTACTAGAAATTCACACACTTAGGAAAATTACCCTGTGCACTGTTAATGAACTCACTAGTACATGTATTTTTAGAACAGATTGAATAAAGGGATATGCAAACCCTATGATATAGGGTACTTTCCCAGATATATTGGGTATTTTCTCAACATGATCTATTGATAATATAATGGAGAAGATGTTAACCTAAGGATCTTGAGAATTGCCAAACCACCATAAACCATCTTGTAATGACAGACTGATGTCATCTCTACATTCCTCCCCATGCCCACCCATCACCAAGTTTCCTTTAAAAGAAGAGCCTGAGAACTCCAAAATCATCTCTGATTCTCCACATGGGCCATATTATCCCTCAAATGTGTAGTCCTTGCTTTCATAAATAAATCTGTGCCTCAAAATCTGATGGACTACAATTCTTTTCTTTTACATATGTCAAGGACCCTGTCATCCTGAATTGAAGTCTTCCTCTCTGCGACATTCTTATATCCCTTCTGGTGTTAGACCAGGATGCAAGAAAAGACCACTGACTCCAATTAAAATCAAATTAAAGCAAGCTTATTATTTCGACGGGCCGGGCTGCCTCTCCCTCCCAAAACGGCGGGAACAAGACAGCACCCCAGCTTTCCTGCAGCCCAGCTTTATAGCCCAGAATGTTACACAAAGGGGGGTTACAGATAACAGAACTCTGACAAGCATCACACACATGGTAGTTTACATTTTTTGCTGGCCCCAACATCAGAATTTATGAGGACCATTAGAGCCTCAGAGAGGGTCGTTGTCTGGCCAGGGAAGGCCAATATTTATGAGGTGTCACTAAGTTTCAGAGAGGGCTGCTATCTGGTCAGAGAGCCAGGCATGGGTGAGTTCAAGGCACAGGCAGGCATTCCAAGCAGGTTCAGAATTTGCAGTAATTTATAGTAAAGCCGAAATTATCTTTTCATGGTTTTGTGGCGAGATGCCCAATTTTAAGAAAAGATCAGGTTGGGTCTATCACTGGTGATAGTGCTTTTTTTTTTTTATTCCAGACCCCAAGTCTGAAGCTTCATAGGTAGATCTCTGCCCTTCTGGTCTGTTTATGAATCAAAGTAATGCTTATCTTGTTTTTAAGCTCATCTAAGTCCTTTAAATTTTTGTGCACTTTTTTCATTGCCATGTGTTTGCAGAAAGGATGTAAGGGAAGCTTCACCATGTGAATCTCACAACTCACATGCCCCTACTTGACCAAAAGGTTTTCAGACTCATATTTGAGACAACATATGTAGTAATCTGTGTACCAGTGTATTTTGATATTCCCTTTCACTACAATTCACTTCAATATTAATTTATAGCCTTTCAAATTGAATATTAAAGAATTCAGCCTTCAGCTTCTACATCCCTAATTTACTTTTCAGACTTCAGGTATCATGCTACCTTGTAAGAAATTCTTCAGTAAAGACAAATATATAACAAATATTAAACTGTTTACTATTGTTGTTATTATTATTATTATTATTATTATTGAAATAAAGCTCAGAAAGTTCTATTTTTTAGGATAGAGAAGTATAAAAAGATTGGGAAAAAGATGATATCTCAACCTGATTAAAAAAAAATTGAGTATCAATAAAGGTTTGATTGTTTCACACTTTCCAAAGGAAAGATGGCAGGAAACCCATATTTTACAGCCCTTATTTTACAGAAAAGAATGAGAATTTCTGGTTGTTATAAAGGAATAATTTATAAATTTGGACATTCTGACTGCAGTAGGCAGAAGAGAGAATGGACTGAAATGTTCTATTAATATCAAAGGAACACATGTGGGTGTTCATGACACTGCTGAGCTGATGACGCAAGAATGACTTAAATGACTGCTAACTTGGAAGGCAGAGGCTATTGTGTGAGTTGAGAATACTCTAGGACCTTCATCACATTGTACTGGAATACTGGGGCCTCATGGACCTGGAGAGGAACTCAGACTGATGCCTTGCCCCGCTAAATCAAGCATTCAGGTCCTAGAGCATGGGTGTCATTCAGAAAGAAGATTGCCATTGTCCCCAACTCCATTCTAAACCCTTGGCTCAGAAATTTTGCCTGGGAGGAAAAGTAGGCTATAAAATAAATAACTTTTAATCTCTTCCCAAAGGAACTGATTACAAAAACACATAGGGAAGTTAAAGTCTAAGGGCAGTTGGGAGGATATTTATGGATTTAATGGAAAGACAAACTAGACTGGAAACTGGATGGCTTATAAGAGAATTAGGGAGTAAAACAGCTGGAAGGAGTCCTCATGGGTCAGAAAAAATATTGGATATTGACCTCACAAACTATTCCTGCAAGCTGGGTGTAGTGGTGAATGCCTGTAATCCCAGTAACTCTGAGGTAGGAGGCTGAGGTAGGAGGATCACAATTTTAAGACCAGCCTCAACAAATTAGCAAGGCCCTAAGAAATTTATTGAGACCCTGTCTCAAAATAAAAAATAAAAAGGGCTGGGGATGTAGTTCAGTAGTAAAGAGCCTCTGGGGTTTGATCCCTAGTTTAAAAAAAAAAGGAAAGAAGGAAACCATTCCTGAAAAGGAGTCTTGTTGGATTGAATACATTTGTAGAATGATTGATGCTCCCAGGCATTGTTGAAAACAATAGAGCAATCATCCAGCAATTAGAAGAATTTTAGCAGGGATGGCAGAAGACAGGGATAGAGAGGAAGAGAGCAAATGCCATCCCAGTGTGAGAGATTGTACCCAAAGCTGCACCTCTCTAAGGAGCAATCGTAGATTTAGCAGTATGTGTTTATAGGGGGTATATATGTGTATGAGGTGTGTGTATCTGAAGAGCAAAGATTTCATTAAAATAATCAGTAAATAAATAAATTCCTAAAAGATGGTGAGGTAATGCCATGATATGACTATGGCTTGTCTTCTTTGAAACTCATGTTGGAGTTTTATCCTGTTAGGCATTAGCAGGTGTAATCTTGATCTTACTATAATAATTAAGAGTGTAGTCTTCGGAAGTGATTAGGATTATATAAGGTCAAGGTGGAGCTCCATGATTTGGTACTGGTGGCTTTATAAGAAGAGAAAGTGTGAGACAAATTAAAAGGGGTTATTTCTCTGGCTAATTTATTCAGAGTTTTTATCATGAAGGGATGTTAAATTTCATCAAACTTTTTTTTCTGTATCTATCAAGATGATTAAATGGTTTTTGTCCTTCATGCTGTTGTATGTATATCAGAGTTATTGATTTGCATATGTTGATCAATTGTCCCTGGGATAAGTTCCCATTACATGGTGAATAATCTATTTAACATGATGTTGGATTTGACTTGCTAGTATTTTGTTGAGAATTTTTGCATCTGTTTCTCAGTAATATTGGCTATTGCTAGCTCATTTCCTTCCTTCCTTCCATACCTTCCTCTTTCCTTCCCTTTCCTTTCCTTCTTACAGAATGAGTTTGGAAGAATTCCCTTCTTTTCAACTTTTTGGAATAATTTGAGAATAATTGGTATTAGTTCTTTTTAAATGTCTGGTAGAATTCAACAACTTGATCGCAAGAATGAGGGTTGAAGGGGAGGTCTTTGTGCTGTCTGTTTCCCAGAACACTCCAGTCCATTAACATTGATACTTGACATCCTCACTAATGTTTAGGATTTTAGCTGTTTAAATAGGTTTGTAATGGAATCTCCCCCACCCACACACACTACCTCATCTCTCTTTCTTGCTCTTTCTCTCTCTCTCTTTCTCTGCACAAGGATATACTAAAACCTTTTTGTAATTGCTTCTTTTTTTAAAAAAAAGTATATTTATTCAATCTGCTGTTTACTTTATTTATTTATTTTTTTATGTGATGCTGAGGATGGAACCCAGGCCCTTGCGTGTGCCAGGTGAGCGCTCTACCACTGAGCCACAAACCCAGCTCCTGTAATTGCTTCTTAATTTGAGAATTTTTTAAATCAATTTTTTGGGATTTTTTTATATAAGCAATAATGTCATTTGTAAGTAAAGGGTTTTGTTCTTCCTTTCCAATCTGTATGCATTTTATCTCCTTTTACCTATCACTATACCTATTATAGATGTTGTAGACCTTGAAAAAATCTACAATAGTGTATGTTTCTATTTATTCTTTTAATTTAATCCATTTTGGGGCTTCTGTGTGTTTGTGTGTGTGTGTGTGTGTGTGTGTGTGTGTGTGTGTGTGTGTATTTGGATATAGTGTTGTAGATTTATATACCTTTAGGATTATTGTTTGCAAAATCATCTCCTTTGTTATTATGTATTTATTCCTGATCATTTTCCTTGTTCTAAACTCTGCTTTATCTGAAATTAATGCAGCTACTTTAGCTTTCTTTTGATTTTTTCTAGCATGTTATACTCTTCTTTATTCTTTTGTTTCTTACCTAAGTCTTTAACTTAAGGCAACATATATTTGAGTCTTGTTTACTCATACACATTGGTAGTCTCTATCTTTTAATTGGTATATTTATATTGTAAGAGTAAAAGAAATTGAAGTTAAAGTGTAAAAAAGCGGGTATTGTAAAGTTTCTAAGCTGCAAAGCCTGAGTTAAAATGTAAAGGACCAGGTATTGTTAAGTTCCTATGCTACACCCCCAAAACCTGAAATTCCTGTAGCTGTTAAAACAATTCCCGGGACTGCCCAGTAAATACTCCCCCTGACCATCTAGTTGTTTAATAACCTAGGACCCTGTGCAGCTTGGCACGTAGGCATCTCAGGGCCTAAACCAATCAGTTTGAATGTACCCCCCCTTCCCGCCCAACCTGTTCCCGCCAATGAATGTGCTAATCAAGTTTGAGAGTTGTTGTTCAATTTTCCCGCGCCTCATGATGATTTGTTCTGATGTATGCAAAGCCCCAGCCCTCCCCAAAAAGTGTACTTAAGCACTGCTTAACCTCTGCTCAGGGCTCTGGGCCGCTCTCCCTTGTTGAGTGAGCCTGGAGCCCCAGCGCGCTGGATTGGATCCTCAATAAATCCCCTTTTGCTGTTGCATGAGCCGGTCTCTTGGTGGTCTCTTCCTCCGATGTTCGCCAGACCCTTACAATATAATTCACATTTAAGTAATAATGATAAGGTTGAATTAATACTTGTCCTGTTTTTAGTAGTTTCTGTTTATTGCAATTGATCTTTGTTTCTGATTTCTCTTAGATCCTCTTTCTGTAGTTTTAACTGACCCATTTTATATTATTACATTTTATCTCTTAACATATCAATTAAACTTCTTTTAAAAGTCTTTACTGATTGTCCTAGAGTTTACAGTATATGTTGTTAGCTAATAAGTCCCTCTTAAATTGTACCATGAGACTTCACACAGAGTGCAGGTATCTTAGTGCATTCCCAATTCCACTGACATTACCATCGCTCATTGTATTTACCCAGGTGTAACAATTACCCAACATATTATCACTATTATTGTTTTTAACAAAGTTATCTTAATTACCAATAAGTGCAACAAAAAATTTCATTCTACCTTCATTGATTTTGTTTTCTCTGATGCTCTTTCTTTGTTTATGTGGCCTATGTTTCTGACCTATATCATTTTCTTCTCCTGGAAGAACTTGTGTTTAATATATATTTCTTAAATGACAGGTCTGCTGGTGATAAATTCCCTCTGTTTTTATTTATACAAGAAAACCATTATTTCATCTTACCTTTTAATTTTACTGGATACAAAATTCTAAATTGTTGGAAGATTTTTTCTTTCAATACCTTTATTTCCAACCACTCTCTTGCTTTCATGGTTTCTGATGAGAAACCCACTTTAACTCTTTGCCGCAGTCTGGCTGGGCACAAATAACTGAGCCGCCACAAAGCACTTGTATGTTCAAACAGGAAACTTTATTGCCCGAACTCCACCAGCACTCCACGCACACTCCCCGGGAACTCTCTCTCCTCCACTGGGCTGCGAGCGCACTCGCTCTCGGAACCCGTGAGAACTCAACGGGAACTCCAAAGTAGCGGGCGCCTGAGGCAGCAAGAGCTGCCCTATTGCCGGACAGTAAAGGTCATAATTGAATACACAGCTTAACATAACCATCATTATCTCAATGGCTCGCTGTGGACACCTCTCAACCACTCCCTTCTAGCAAAATGCCATGCATCATCCCTACTCGGCTATGGCCCTCAACAACTCTTGTCCTTCTTTTCCTATATATAAGGTGTTTTTAAAAAAACTGTATTTATCAAAACTTTGGTTTTCTGCAGTTTGAATACTGTTGGGAAAAGTATAAACGGCAGCCATACCCCAGAGAAAAAAC